>NW_023270374.1:37456221-37459734 GCF_011800145.1 Mirounga leonina | reverse complement strand
TTTTTTTTTTTTTTTTTTAATTGTTGTATAGGAGTCCCGGAAATAAAACAGCATTCTGGCTTTGCAAGGGGGATAGAAGCAGCCGGGCGTTCTGCACAGAGGGCCGCCAAGGAACTCACAGAAGGATGAAATGAGGCGTGTGGGTGTCAACAGAAAGGTCCCCTTGAGGTTAAACCAGCAAGGGGGTGGGGAGTCAGGACCGGGATGAGGAACCTGAAAAGCCCGATCATCCAGCCAGGACGCACACAGAGAAAGGTGCCATCAGGGTGACGAGGGACAGGAGGGGAGAAAGCTGTCCCAGGTGGGGCGGTTGGAGATGGACGGGCAGGGGATGGAGTGTCAGGAGGCCAGGGGGTCCCCAGAATCGCACTGGGGCCCCACCCAGGCCCCCGGCTCAGTGGCTGAGCGACTCCCCAGACTGGGGGACATCAGAGCCCAGGAGGACCCTCAAGTCTCCCAGGCAGACACGGAGCTCCCAGATGGGGCCAGGAGTCCCCTCCCGCCTGGAGGGAAGCTGGAAAAGTCAGGCTGAGGCCTCAGACCCAGAGGACCAGGGAGTTTGCTCTGAATTATGGGAATGAGACGTGGCCAGAGGGGGCTTTGCAGCCCCTTGGACTCTGCGAGTGAAGTCCTCACCTGAAACCCGATCCACAGCACCTGCCTGCAGTGAGCACACACACGTGTGCTTGCTTGCACACACACACAGGCATGTGTCCAGGCACACAGAGGTACACACACAAAGAGGCACTTACACACGAGATCTGCCTCCTTCCTGAGGAAGGATAAAGGGCAAAACAAGATGTTCGGTCTTTTAACAGCAACAATGGAAAGAATAAATACCTAAAAATGATAATCAAATGACATCACTTCAGCCCCGCCTACAGCCCCATGTAGGGGACTGTGAGTTGCCCTTCCACTACTGGGGGTCCCTGATGAGGAGGGAAAGACGGAGGAGAAAATTGTGGGCAGGGCCCATTTAGGGAAAGGAGAGCTGTGTTCATGAACCTGAGGCCTAAAGGAAAGCAGTGTATTTTTTAACTTTTTTGTGGTAGACACCGCCCCACCTCTGAAATATTCTCCAACATGAAAGCAGGCAAAAGACAGATCTCACCTCCCTCTCTACCCCAGGCCTCGGAGTCACCCCATGGGACTCTGAGGACCTGGGAGAAAATTACTATCACAGGAGATACATGTCCCAAAGCCAGGCACAGTCTCAAATGGGTTAAAATCCCACTTGCCAACATTGTGACCTTGGTCACAACCCTTGACCTTTGTAAGCACAAGTTTTCTTGAAAAATTGTCACAAAGATTACATAAGATAACCTGGTAGAAACGCTCAGCAGTGGACCACAGAAACTATTAGAACTGTACTTTCTGTCTTCTATGGGAATCCCAGCCCCACGTGGCCGGTACAAATTGTGAGATGTTGTAAGTGTAAAATACACATCAGATTCCAAAGACTCCCTAAGAAAAAAGAATGTAAAATATCTCATTAAAAACGTTTATATTGATTGCATGTTGAAGTGATATTTTGCATAGACTAGGTTAACTATATTATTAAAATTAATTTCACCTGGTTTTTGCTGTTGTTGTTTGTACTTTTTCATGCAGCTACTAGAAAATTTTAAATTACAACCAGGGCCTGCCTGATGCTTTTACGGGACAGCATCATCCTGGAAGCTCTGCAGTAAATGTGTTCTTCCTCCTGCAGAGATGAGTCAAGAAGGGAACGGAGGCTCCCTTATTTTGTGGTCCATGATGGTAAAGAAGCAAGCCTGACATTTTGTTCTAAGGCAAAAGAAGGGCAGAAGATCAGTAACCTCAGTGGTGCCAAAAGCAAGGCCAGAATCTGATTCAGAAAAAGAAGTTCCAGGTTTTCCTGATTTATTTAGACTATAAATTGATCTGGCCTGGCTAAAGTGGGAGAATACGGTGGGGGACTCCAGCGCCTCCAACTGGGTTAGGACATCCAATTTGAATTTCAAATATACAAAGAATTTTTTGTACACCTCGCGGACCCCCTGTATTTTTATTTACTAAATAGGACACCCCTAACTTGCATGAAGGAAGACTAAGCCAGAGAAAGGAGATGCTGGACTGAAAAGTAAACGGCCTAGGACTGAGGGGAACTCTGGAGCCAAGCTTCTCAGGTTCAAATCCTGGGTCCATCACTTAACAAGTGTCTGACCTTGGGCCAGTTACTTAACCTCTCTGTGACTTGGTCTCCACAGCTGTATTATGGGCATAATGATACTTTCCTTGTAAGATTACTGGGTTTACACTAAGTCGCTGTTGCCTAAAGTGCACTTATCCACAGCAGGGTCTGTCTCCCCTTAACTCAGCGCTGTTTCTGCTGCTACCGGTTGGTTGTCTGCCTGCTCTTTGCCCACCCCTGTCAGCCCCGTCTCCCTCCGGCCTCTGCCGTGGCACTGGGGACAGTGGAAACCGCGGTGGACAGCACCACCTTGAGTCGAGTTCCTCCCCTTTCGGAGGAGGAAGCCGGTTTCTCCTTTCTTTCCTATTCCCGGACCATTTCTGAGCCACCGCAGCTCTTTTCACTTGAGTTCAAGTTCGTATCTCAGGAAGCTTCCCGGGCGCGTGGGCAGTTCACCCCGCGATCTGGCTGGGGGCTCCCGCTCCAGCCCGCAGCTCCCAAGGCAGATGTGTGCAGTCAGAGGCCAGCGCCGGGCTTTCAGCAAAGGCGGTCGGGTGTTTGCAGACCGGGGCGAGCCCTGTGAAAGCAGATAAAAGAAAACATTTATTAACGTGTCATTACGAGGGGAGCGCCCGGCCGGGGCTGTCACACGCCCCGCGGAACACTGGCTCCTTCCAGCTCCGAGGGAGGAGAAAAAGCGGCCAAGAGGCAAGGATTCTCTTCGTTTCCAGCCAAGTGGACCTGCTCAGTGGTCCTCCACACTTTACTGCAGTATTTGATTTATTAGCGATGCCCCCCCGTCTGTGTGTTGCACACACACACATGCACACACGCGCGCGCGGCTCTGGCTCGCGTCCCTCCCTCGTTTCCAGCTCCGGGGCGAATCCCACAGCTGTTTCAACTCTCCGCCGAGGGCGAGCGGGAGCGAGTGTGTGTCGGGTGAGTGTGCGTCCGTGTCCCGGCGAGGGTGCGCGCTCGGCGCCGGGAGCGCGGCCAGTCGGGTCCCGAGGCATCGGGAGGCCGAGAGCTGCGCGGACCCCCGCTCTCCGCCGCTGCCCCGTCCGGGGCCGGACTTCGGGGCCAGGGCCGTGCGCGGAGGGCCACGGGACCGGGCCGGCCCGGCCGCGCGGCCATCGAGCCGGAGGTAAAGCGCTGGCGCGGGGCGGGGGGCGCGCAGGGAGGGCGCCGCGGCGGGTCCCCCCGGCCCCGGCCCCCCCGCCCGCGGCTCGGGGTCCGGCGCGCCCGCCACGGCGCGCGCTCGCCTTCCCCGCGCGGAGGCCGGCGGGCGGGCAGCGGGCCGCGCCGTGACACGGGGCTGGCTCGGGCAGCGCGGCCGGCCGGGCTGGGGCGATGTGAGA
>NW_023270374.1:37418195-37453221 GCF_011800145.1 Mirounga leonina | reverse complement strand
TCTGCCCCTGCCTCGGTCCCACAGCGCCACCCTCCCTTCCTTCGGGGAAGGGAAGGGGAGGCTGCTCTTGAGCCGGTTCTCTGGGGACAGAGTCGTGGGTAGGATGGGCTTTCCCTGGAGGACAATGGGGTCTGTCCCCAGGGCAGCAAGCGCCACTCTCCTCTCGTAGTTAATAGCGAAGGGGACTTCTTACTGCATCTCCGACACCCATCACAGAACCACGGGAGGGTTTTAATTAAAGCCATTCATACATATGTAAAGAGGGTGAGGGGACAGACTGGAGACCACTCACCTTGTCAGAGAGGTTCTCCCAGCTTTGCTTGTCCTCCGTCATGGAGGGGAGAACACTCATCAAAACAGCCCGTCCGGGGGTGTAAATTAGTGTTCTAAAAAGTAACTCGAAGGGCAACCGTGGCAGGCTTGGCTGATGGCTCCTTGGACTTTTGCACATGAAGGATCTGCCTTCCTCGAGCCAAGTGAATGTACATAAATGCCCAGTGTTTTAACTGCCATGGCTGAGAGTCAATGTGGGTTTGGTGTTTGGGCTTTGCGTATAGTTTTGGGGTTTTTTTATTTGAATTTATGGCTTTTTAAAAAACCCTAATAACATGTTAAGTTTTCAAACTTAAGGGTTGAATAATGAGTTAATTGTAAAAAGCCTAGGCTTGGAGGAGGACGGTGTGGCTGTGTGGGAGAGTGTGTGTGTGTGCGCGCGCGCTCATGCGTGTTCATGAGCGCACACACACGCATGCGTGTGTCCCCTGCCCAACAGCTATGTTCAGCTGCCATCCACAGGACCTAGCTGAAGTATAGTTACGCACCCTGACGTGTGTGCCATTTGATTTGGGGATGACATTTCTCTCTTCCTTTCCCTGGATAGGTTTAATTTATCTGTTTGGTCATGCCTCAAGGGGCAGCTTCTGGTCTCCTAAGTTAGCCAGACTGGGAATATCACCCAACTCTGCCAAGTCTGTTCTTAGATTTAGTCCCCCAGAAAGAAAACAAAAGCCTTGTCCTCCAAGAGAGTATTAGAATTCCTGACCAGCTTGCAGTTCGAAGAAAGAGCTTAATCTAGACTTACGATGGTGGTGTTTTTATGAGCCAAACACTGATCTAACCCCTTGTACATAATAACTTGTTTAATCCACACAAAAACCCTGTAAGATAGGTTCTGTGCTTCTCATCATGTTAAAGAAGAGTGAAGTGGAGGCACAGAGCGGATCATGACTTCCTGACAATTGGTCAGTGGGAGAGCCTGGATCTAAGAGGCCCTGAGGCTCCGGCGTCCACTCTGACCCACTGTGCTCTCCTCCCTCCATGACCTTGGTCTTTCTTCCAAACGTAGAAGAAGTACATGCTCAGTGGAAGAAAACACATTTAGACAATAAAAGTTGGAAAGACAGAAGCCCATCAATAATCCCACTTTCCTCCAAAAATCTCCAGTATTTAGGGGAATCTCAGATTTGTATTTGGTTTGCAAGGGGGTTTTACCCTAAGGAAAATGTGCAATTGCCTGGCCACGTTTCCTGCCCATCCCCCTGCAAGTACGCACACACTCTCCCCTACTCGGAATGCAAAGAGACAGATCAAATGTGGCTGATAGAAAAAAGCATGACGTGCTCGCTTCGGCAGCACATATACTAAAATTGGAAGAAAACATGACATCTGAGGTGAAGGTTTATGCCCACTGAAGGCACAATGGTGGAAGGGTTAAAATTCTCCTACAGGTGAGGCCCTCTTGTGGTTGGTGATGGAGTCACATTGGCCTGTCCCTGGAGAGGTGGCTCTGAGGTTCCCAGCTTTGTACCAGGCCTGGGCCCTGCGTGGCTGGGGGACATGGAAGGTGGGGCTCCTCAGAGCTGACCTGCAGGTGAGGGCCTCAGCCTTCCTTGTGATGAGCCCTGCCTGGGGAGTCTGCAATGCCCCTGATTGGATTCAAGGCACTACCTAATTGGAAAATCATTAGGATCATTATAATTAATTGGCATCCTGATAAATGGCATGATTACCTAATTGGGATGGTTGCTAGGGAACTAGGCCTCACTTGGAGCCGAAAGGGGAAGTGGCATTGGCCTGGCCGCAGTCGGGTGTTAGGGTTACACACCCAGCAGTGAAGGGGGGCGGTGGGGTGGGGAGGCAGGGCACAAGAGCAGTCTCCACCCACATCTGTTGGTGTTTACTGAGCAGCTGCTGTGTGCAAGTCGCAAATGGAATATCAGTTAGGGGTATTTTCATAAAAAGACTGTAAAGTAATCAGGATCCTTTCTCTTGTAAGCAACAGAAAGAGGAAAAAAATCTCAAACCAGCATAAGGAGAAAAGAAGGGACGTGTTGGCTTTTATAACCAAAAAACGCTCAGGTAACTCTAGCTTCAGGCACAGCTGGGTCAGGGCTCAGATGCTGTCATGAGTATCTGTTCCCCTGCATCTCTGTTCTTTCTTCCACGGGGCTGGTTTCCCTCTGGCTCCAGGGGGTGGGCAGGCCCTAGCTCCATGGTTAGGGGAGCCAGACTGCCTGGCTACCTGCCCAGCTGTGTGATCTGGGGAGCATTAGTTAATCTCTCTGTGCCGCAGTGTTGTCATCCAGCAAATGACGATGATCGTAGCACTTATCTCCTGGTTTGTGGTAAAGGATGAAATGAGATCATCAATGTCAAGTGCTTAGCACGGCGTCTGAGCCTGGCAGGCCCTCAGTGAATACTGAGTGTTATCATAATTGAGGTGTCCGGGTGACTGCTGAAGAGTGGTCCTCTTGTTGTCTCTGATTCAAGCCCAACAGGAAAGAACAAGCCTCTTTTCTGGAAATGCCCATCCTCGCCCCAGGCGTCCCTCTGATGGGACTGGTTTATGTCATGTGCTCACTCCAGACCAACACTGGCCAAGGAAATGAGTTGGCCACGCTCCCGGGCCCCACCCTGGAGCTAGGGACAGAGCGACTGAGCCCCCGAAGCCCTGGAGAACACAAGTTGGGGGCATGCCAGTGAAAGGAAGCCTCATTGCTGGGGAGGCAAATAGCCAATACCTGTGACGCAGGGGAACACTAATTTGGTCAGAGGGACCTGTCGTCATTTTGGTCAAGGTGGGCACCATGGAAACAGCTGCTGGGTGAGCGGCGTCCCCTCCCTCTCCACTGGGGTCATCAGGCATTGGAGGCCTGACTTTTCTGCCTCAGTGTCTGAAAGATATAGCCCGGCCTTGTTTCTGTGTTTTCTGGCGGCCAGGGGCAGATGTTCTCTTTACATGAGAATCATCTGGAGGTATTTGTTTTAAAAATGCAAAGTCCAGACCCTGCTGAATCAAACTCCCAAGGAGGGCCCTGGGTGCTGCAGAGTGAACCACAGTACCACGTGTGTGTCCTACCTCGGCAGGGAGGCTTGGGAAAGGGGCCCCTGGAGTGTGCCTGTCTTGTCTTCCTGCCTAATGCAGGGGCTGTCAGGAGGGCAGGGGAAATGCTCCACGTGAGATTAGGGGTGTGAAGGTATTAGGAAACTGCCGTACAGAGCAAGAGAGCATTCCTCCTATTTGTCAGGGCACGCATGTTTATTGAGCAGCTACTATGTGCCAGGCACTGGTTAGGCATTGGGATGAACAAGAGAGAACCCTGCAGATAATAATGCACAAGCAAAGTCCACAAATAAGGCTCTTTCGGGAAGTGACAGGCTCTACAATGGAAAAAAAATAGCCTATGATGGAGAATGGCTGCGTGATGGGGGAGGGGCGGGGGGCGCGCTCTGGCAGGTGACAGGGGAGACCTCTCTGGGAATGTGACCTCTGAGCTGTGACCTAAATTTTAAGAATGGGCCAGCCTCAGAAAGATCTGAGGGAAGAGCATTCCGACTAGAGGGAACAGCCAGTGCAAAGGCTTGGAAGTGGAGAGGAGTGGCCTGAGACACCTGTTTAAAACACAGATAGAAACCTGGGGGTGGGGAGCGGCAGAAGATGAGGTCAGTGGTGAGAAATAATGGGCCATGGTGAGAACTTTAGATCTTGTTTCAAAGGAAATGGAAAACCATTGAGGAGTTTAAAGTCAGGGAACGATATGGTTTGTTTTAGGCAGATCTTCATGGCTAGCCTGTGAGGGATGCTCTTCGAGGGACAGGTGGGACAGGTGGGTGGGGGCTGATCCTGGCCTGGGTGGCAGTGCGATCGGTGGACACGGAGTGAAATGGTGAATCGGAGATCATTTTGGAGGCAGAGCCAGCAGAACTTTCTGGTGCATTGCATGTTCAGAATGAAGGAAAGAACTGTGGCTTCTCAGCCAGGGGCAGTTTTGCCCCCCAGGGGACATTTAGCAATGTCTGGAGACACTTTGGGTTGTCACAACTGGGGAGAGGGTGCTAGAGGCATCTAGTGGGCGGAGACCGGGCATGCTGCTGAACATTCCCCAGTGCACACAACGGCCCCCACGACAAACACCATTGTGCCAGGGAACCAGGGGTGATCAGACAGCCTGTCAGGGTAGGGGAGGGGGGGTTGGAGATTCTTGAATGAGACTAGGAGAGAGGTTTGGGGGTGGGGGGAATGTTGCCAATAGAATCAGTCATGGCAGTGCTGGGTTTGAGATGACCTGCGGGTCTGAGCGCTCAGTTGCTGCTGGATACACAAGTCTGGAGCTGGTTGGAGCTGGTTGGAGCTGGTTGGGGCTGGCCGCCTAAATTTTTGGGAGTCAGCAGAGCACCAATGTTATTTGAGGCCATGGGGCTGGACACAATCGTCTAGGGAAAATGTATTTTATTCTCTGGTATGGTCCCCTCCTCCCATCATGCCTGTTCTGCATCTATTTGATGAGTATTTTTAGCACACCCCACATGCTCCTGAGAAATTCCCAAAGGCCCAGGCTGAGCCTTCCCTTGCCCATCTCCTCATTGCTCAGTGATGAGCAGACCGAACTCAATATTCATGATGCTACAACAGATGCCCTTGGGAATTTAAGATCAGGTGGGATCTTGGGCCTCACAGGCAACATGATGCCTCCTTGGTAGAACACCTGTTGGCATGGTCTTCAGAGCTTCTCCTCCAGCCCAGACCCAGCCTAAATGGAATTCTCTCTCACCAGAGACCACAGCCATTTTGAATTCTACACACTCCAAAACATACGTAGGTCTTGTAAGTGTGAGTTGATGGACAGGGCCTTCCCCCGGGATGACGAGCAGTACCCAAGATGTGTTTGGCCAGGTGGAAGCCAGATGTATTAGGTGAAGAATGCTGCCAATAGACTTTCTTCTTGGCTCCCAGGCAGGGCCCCATTCAGTGACTTGACCCACCTCAGCAGCCAGAAAAGAGGAGCTTTTCGAAAGAGAATGAAAAACGATCAGCTCCCAGAAGTTCAGGAGATGTTCATGCTCTGGTGAAAATCAGATCATCCAAAAGCTGCATTACTAGCCTGCTCTAGAGACAGACACTATCCACAGACCACTTTTCTGGATGTTTCAGAGAAGAGGAAATCCTACTACAGTTCTTAGTGTCCTAATCATTTGAATGTGATTCAAGATGTATTCACAGCAAGTAACGGAATTCCTGGCTGAGAGTGGTTTATGCAATAAAAACGTTAGTTATCACTTAACAAGAGTCTGAGACAGGAGCCCTGGAGCCAGTTTGTTTGTACAATAATGTCTTCAGAGACCCAGGATCTTCCTGTCCTCAGATCCTCTGTCCTTGTCATGTCATTGGCCTTGCTGCTTCATGGTCTCAAGGTGGCTGTTGCAGCTCCAGACATTACATCTCCATACAAAGTGGAAACAAAGAGCAGGACTCCATGCTGTTTGTCTTTTAATCAGAGAGCAAAATCCTTCCAAGAACACCCTCATCCCAGCAGACTTTGCTTCATGCCTCATTGTTGCAGGGTTGGGTTTTGTACTCAAGCCTAAGCCAAACACTGGCAAAGGGAAATGGGCTTTTCATTTGACTTAGCTCAGTGGTTCCCCAAATTAGCAGATCAGACACCCTCTTCTTAAAACAAATGTTTTTGCCAAGTTTACCTGAAATAAATTCATAGATAATATAACTTATCTGCACATTTCTTAATTGATCAAATACCCCGACTGTAATTTAAAGGAAAACCAAGAGGAAAGTGAGTTATAGGTAAACATATGTACGGCAATATCTTAGACACACTACACTGGAAGACATAATGAAGCAGTCAGATGCCCGCACTAGTGTGGGATCCCATAAATCTGACCATTACAGACGCAGTGGGGTATGAACATGTGGTTTGGACAGCTCAAATACCACAAGTGCTATGGCCATAAACAATGTGATTTTCCCAGATAGTGAACAATTACCCCAAATTTCTACACAAAACAAACTACAGTCTTCCCTCAGTTTACTTAGTGGTTGCATTCCCAGAAAATTCAGTGTAGAGGAGAACCAGGCAAAACATCTTTTGTATTTATATGTGAAATGGGGTTCATTTCTGAGGTCAGGTAACTATAAAAGCTGTTTCACCTACGTGAGTGTCTTGTGGGACATTGGAAAGTCGTGCTGGAAATGGGGCTGTTCTTCACTGTGTGGAGCGTTACAAATTATCCAGCATCCCTGTACCCCCACCAGATGCCAGAAACATCCCCCGGTCACTGTGACAAGCAAAAGAATCCTCACAAATTCCTGCAAACACCCCTTTGGGCTGATTTCACCCTTCTGAGAACGATGGGCTTAGACTAATGCTGGTTTATTGCCAAGACAAGAGTCCACCTCTTTAACAAAGTTGGGGTCCTGTAAACGGGGGAAGGTCCTTGGGGGGGCACCCACAGCTTCTGCCTCAGAGCTGTCCCCAGGCTCCTCTTCCTGCTCATTGCCCTCTTATTGACGTGTTCTTGGGTCCATCTGGGTGTGGCTTCCACCCAGGCAGGAGATGAAGAAGGTAGAGAAGACTGGACATAAGACACATCTCTGAGAATCGGTGTGTCCCAGTGGTTAAGAAGATGCACTCTAGAATCCGACATCCTGATTCACATACCTGCTCTGCCCCTCTGAGCCTCAGATCCCTCTTCTGTAAAATGGAGATAATCCTAATTAGCTTCCTTGCACCCTCCCCACCACTGGCACTCACAGTGAGACACGAGTACGTGAGTGGACGCATGAAAATTGCTTCCCAAAGTCAGGCGTCGTTGCTTATACTTATAGATCCTTTTTAGCTTTTTTTTTTTAATTGAGATATAATTGACCTTTAACAATGTATTGGTTTTAGGTGTACAACACGATGATTTGATATGCGTACACTTTGTAAAATGATTACCACAGTATAGTTAATATCCATCATCACCCAGTTAAATGGTTTTTTCTCGTGATGAGAATTTTTAAGATCTGTTCTCTTAGCAACTTGCAAATACTCAACACAGCCTCATGAGCCATGGTCACCACACTGTACATTGTCCCCAGTTATAACTGAAAGTTTGCACCTGTTTGTCGACCACCTTCACCCATTTTGCTCACCCCTCACTCCCCACCTCTGGCCGCCACCAGTCTCTTCTGTGTGTGAGTTCCGTGTTTTGTTTTGTTTCGAGATTCCACACCTAAGTGAGCTCATACAGTCTTTGTCTTTCTCTGTCCAACTTATTTCGCTAAGCATAATGCCTTCCGGGTCCATCCACATGATCACAAATGGCAGGGTCTCCTTTCTCATGGCTGAGTGATAGACCAGACCATGATGTGTGTCTACACACCACCTCTTCTCTGTGTGCTCATCCCTCAACGGACACCAATGCTGCTTCCGTGTCTGGGCCCGTCGCGAATAAGGCTGCAGCAGACAAGGGGGTGCAGGTATCTTTCCGAGATAGTGAGTTCATTTCCTTTGTGTAAATACTGGAAGTGAAATTGCTAGATCATAGGGTAGTTCTGTTTTTTGGTTTTGCGGGGAACTATCCACTGCTTTCTTTTTAGCTTCTCGAAGGGGTTCTACACCACCTCTCTCAACTGCCCTGCCCATAAGGAAGGCTGTGGTTCCCCCCTCCACCCCCCGCCGCAGAGGAGGGAGTCCAGCTCGGACAGATGGCCACAAGTAGAAGAGGTAACTGGGCCTAGAGCTCGAGTCTGAGGCTTCCTGAGCTGATGGGCTCCGCCATGTCCCACTCCCCACCTGACCCCCCCCACCTGACTTTTGGGCCTCAGCCAGGCCAGCTCAGGAAGGGAGCAAACTTTGGGGACCAACCCTATAGGACTCTGAGCCGGTCCTGGAAGCCCAAGGTGGGCTTGTCACCACGTACTCAGGAGATGCTCATAAGCGGAGCACAAGTTCCTAGCCATCTCCAGGGCAGCTTGTAAAAATCCCAGCACCCAGGCCACCCCCCAGACCAATTAAATCAGTGCCCCGGGGGTAGGGCCAGGGCATCAGGATATTTTAGAGCTCCCAGGTGACTCCCATGTACAGCTGAAGTTTCACACTGCTAACACAGAAAGAGAAGGTGCTGGATGGGGTGCCTTCTGCTAGGCATTTCTGCAAATAGGTGGTGGCAGCTCCTGTAATAAAACCCTCCTTCCGGTGGCCTGTTGTGCCGATAGTAAAGTCCAGACCCCTGCCATAGGCTACCCTGTCCTATGGGTACTATGGCTGCCTGGCCTCGGCCCCCAACTCACACCCCGCTCCTCCAAGCTTATTACACTGTCACACTGGCCACAGCAAAGCCTGTTCCAACCTCGGGGCCTTTGCACTTGCTGTCCCCCCTGCCTGGATATCACAAGTCTGGCTCCTTCTGATCCGTCAGGTCTCAGCTCAAACATCACATCCTTAGATAATACCTAGAATGACGCCTGCTTTATAACACTTACCACTCTCTGCAGTTATCTCAATGCGCTTATTTGTTGATTTGTTCTTTGTCTCTCTCCTCTCACTAAAAGCAAGCCCTGTGGCTAGAGGAAGCAGATCTGTCTCGTTCACCTCTGTATCCCTAGCACCCAGAACAGGGCTGGCACTCTGTGTGCTCAGGAGATATTTTTTGGATGAAGGAATCTGGGAAGGAGGCTTGAAGTTGTACAGCTGGGTCTGAATCTAGTGTTTGGGGATCCTTGCTTGCAGGTGACTGCTCAAGGCAAAGGAGTCAAAACCAGTTTGTCATTTGCAGAAAGCAAAGGTGGGAGTGGGGAGGGTTGCTTTTGCACTCACCGGCCCCTGAACTGGAGATGGGGTTCATGCTGACATCGATCAGAGAGGGGCGGCCATCGCCCTCAGGCCACAGCAGGGATGAGGAAGGGCTGTGGCAGAAGGCTCCGCTGGGGACATGAATGTTAATATGCGAGATCAGCGGCGTGACATTTCTGCAGGTGCCCTGGGAAATCTACTCTCCCCCCACCCATACGGGCCCCTCCTGAAAGGAGCTGTCACAGCTCAGAAGACCTGCCTCTCTCACCTCCTCTCCTGAACTCACGCTCCTGAAAGCTCACATTTCTGCACACCAGGCGGCGTTCTGAATGCCCACTCAGGTGAACACATGGTGACTTCGTGATGCTGGCCCTCTTCGTCTCTTCAGGCTGCTGTAACAGAAGACTAGACACTAGAAGGCTTATAAGCAACAGAAATTTCTCACCAAGGTCAAGGTCAAGGTGCCAGCAGATTCAGAGTCTGGTGAGAGACCACTTCCACAGTCACAGATGATGCCTTCTCATGTCCTCACATGACAGAGGGGCAAGGGAACTCTCTGGGGTCTAGTTTAGAAGGACACTAATGCCATTCATGAGAGCTCCACCCTCCCAAAGACCCCACCTCCTAATACTATCCTATTGGGGATTAGGTTTCAACATAGGATTTTGGGGGAGACACACACATTCCATCTATAGCACAGAGACCTTCTAATCCCCATTTCACAGACAGGGAAAGTGGAGCACAAAGAAGTCTCTCCTTGTTCTGTCCTATTAGAGTAGGACGTCACAAGCTGTCTAAGCAGGGCCTATATTCAGCTCACAGAAATGTTTAACCTACATGCTGTTTTGAACATTTTTTCAAGTTAGTTGTCAGGTCTTTAAAAATTGTGAGATTTTACCTTTTAAAAATTAGAGTTTCCAGCTTGTGAAAAATAGGGAGACGTGGGCCATATTTGGCCACCCTGAGTTCCCATCCCCACTGATCGTGGGTTCTCCACTTTGCCACAGTACCCCCACCGCCCCATTCCCTATTGTCTGAGGCTGCAATCAGGGTCACTTGTCATTGGTCATTGCACATGCCCTGCTGTTCTCGTTGTGGAGCAGTACTTCTTTGTTCTTACGCCTCTGTCAAAAGTGTAGAATGAGAGCTGGAGAGAAGAGAGTGTGTGGGGTTTTCTTGCACTGAGCCCACTTGACTCATTTATGTCACCTGCCTGGCCCACATGGTCCTTGGAGTTCATTCCTCCTCCACAACACTTTGTTCAGATCAAACAGCCACCATTTCTAGAGACCTTGCATTGCAACTTTGTTTACAATAATAACAGAAGTCTAAGAGCTATTGGGTGCTTGTTGCCAAGCATTTCCTCATCACCACAAAGCTTTTGATCAAGGCCTATTATCATCTCCATTTTGAAATTGAGCGAACTGAGGCACCATGTGTGGCGCTCCCACTGGAATAGGAGCGCCTTACGCTTGTTCATCTTGGTACCTTCAGTGCTCAGCTCACTGGCTGTTTGAAACAATGATGGAAAAATGAGTGAATGAGTTCTCCTCTAAGTGTTCATCTGATTAAAGCCATTGGCCACTGGAGACCAAACATCTTGATTCATCATCAGTCATTTGTGACATTTCAGTTGGAGGAATGGGCTCGAATCAGTGTCATTCAAGGCTCTTTGGTTGTGTTTCCGCTTTGTAACAGATGACCCCCAGCTCAGTGGCTTAAAGCAACAGTGTATTTGTAACAATTCTGTGGGTTGCCCGCTGGTTCTCTTGCTTCCTGTGATATCAGCTGGAAGGTCCACAATGGCTCCACTCAAATGGCCAGCGGCTCGTGCTGGTCATCAGGTGGGAGTTCACTGGGGCCATCGGCTGAATCCTCCATCCTCCTCCCCATGGCCTCTTCCCACAGCTGCTTGCCCTTCCTCACAGTATGGTGGTCTTGGGGTAGCCTGACTCCTAGAAACACAAAAATGAAAGCTGCCAGGCCTTCTAAGGCTTTAGCTTAGGAAGCTCTAGCCCCCCACCCCCCGCAGGAGTTGCTGGAGGAGGGGTTCCAATGGGACAAATGCACCCTGATTTTTCCTTCTGCTCTTGACATTCCTTTTAAGAGTCAAAAGCCCCGTAAGAGAGTCTAATTGACCAACTTTGGTCACATGATTACCACTAGGTCACATGGCAGGAGAGGGTGACACAAAGTACACCTGTTGATACCCGGTGAACCCCCCAGTGCAGTGAGACCACCAGCGGGAGAAGCTGATCCGAGCACAAGGAGCACCTCTAACCTATGGCTTTTCTCCCTGTGGCAGTCTTTCCAGCTGCTGATTAGACTGCACAGCATGTCAGGGTTGGAAATGGACCTGTCATGCGAAATTCTCTCCACTCGCGTCTCTAAATTTAGTGACTTATTTGGTAAAATTTGCTTCTGACTCCTTCCCCCGCCAATGAGTACAAGCTTCTCAAATAATTGTAAACGCCGGGCCGTTTCCAAGGTGAGCTAATGAGAAGCTCATCTGCTAATCGCAGGGGCATATGATGGGTGAGGATGGCGCCCACGGCTGTGGATTGGGTGGAAAGGGAAGAAAGAATGAGAAGATTAATACCAGGGCCGCCAAAACAGATCTGTATCCCTTTATGTTCTTTTCGAAGGGAACTACATACAGTCTCTGGAACCAAAAATACGTGTCCTGTGGGGGTCAACTGTACCAAGAGTGTGGGGTTAAAAAATAGGAGACTGGAATCCTCAGTCCCAGCTGAGATCTACAGTCTCAGTCTACACTGAGAGCCGGCCCACAATTAGGGATGAATAATGACTCTGTTCAGGTCCAACTTTATTGCTTTTGGCCAAAGGCCTTTTGCAGAAACAACTTTGTAACTTGCTCCCCGGGAAGCCTCTGTCCACAGCTGAGACAAAAGAACAAAGAACAGACGTGGGAATTTGTGTCTGATTCCCATTTCCCCTAAACACCTCGCAAGAACAACAGGTGTGGCCTACGTGGAAGGTGTGGGCCAGGGGAAGGTGATGTCCAACCTCCTCTAGGAGGTTGGCAGGCTCCCACTTCTGCTTCTGCCATACTGGTCTTTATTCTGTTCTTCAACCAAACTCAGTCCGACCTCAGGACCTTTGCACTTGCTTTTTCCCTTGGTTAGAAAGCACTTCCCCTACAACTAGCTTCTCACCACCTTCTGGTCTCACCTGAAACATCACCCCTTCCTAGGGGCCTCCCCTGATTTACTCTCTATCCTGTGTCCCTGACGATTTTCTTCAAAGCTCTTAAAACGACCTGAAATTCATCTCCCTTTATTATCTGTCTCCCCCACCAGGATGTCAGCTCCTTGAGGGCAGAGGCCTGACCTGCTCCATGTTCATGGCTGCTTCCCAACATCCTATGGAGCACCTGGCACACAGTAGGTGCTCAGGAAAGATCACATAGCTTTGAAGGGTTGCAAATAGGCCTATGGCCAAGCTCCAGAGGAGCTTTGCTCGGTGTGCTCAGTGTTTAAAATGTATTGAATGTCTTCACTTTAGAAATGACCTCTCCATTGTGGTCCAGTCCCCACCCCCCAACCTGTCCCCCTAAATCCAGACCACGTCCCTCATTTCTCCTGCCTAGCCCCTGCAGGCATTTGAGTTTGAGGCCCCACTTTAGACAAAGGCCACTACAGACAGGTGTCTCTCTCCAAAAGTAACCAAACAACATCCAGGCTTCTGAGCCTAAGCCGTGGGCCAGCCCACTGGGCTCTGGCCAACCCAGTCCCATCGACTGGATGAAGGCATGGTTTCCGGTGGGCAGGACCCAGTGGTCCTCCTCTTAGGGGCCACGTTTTAGGGGTCATGCCATAAATGACATGGAATTTCATGGTGTTCTCTTCTGAGTCATCAGGGAAGGAGTCCCTGTAACCCCTCCTTTGTGGTCTTCAAGGCGGCCTGCTCCCCTTGTAAGAAAAAGATCAGTGCCCTTGGCAAGCAAGAATCCAACTGCAGTGTCTTTGCATTTGTTTCTTTATGCTGCTATCCATTTACGGCAGGGCTTCTCCCCTGGGGGCGATTACATTCCCCAGGGGACATGAGGCAATGTCTGGAGACATTTTTGCTATCCATGGCCGGGGGTGGGTGCTACTCACATGTCCCACGTAGGGAAGCCAGGGAGGCTGTAGACACCCTATAATGCACCCCCCCCAAATCAAAGAATGGCCTGGCGCCCACCCCCGGACAAGCCAGCCAGCTGCCCAGTGACACGGTGGCCTCCCTCCTGGATGGCTTCCGTGGGCACAGTGGCCGTGGGCTCAGAGGGCCAAGGGGCGAGCCTCAGGAGTGTCATTCCCACCAAAGCAGGAGGGAAGTGAGGGCAGTTAGGGGCCAGTTCCCTGAAGCCTGGTCCCACACTTCACTTGGGGTTTTTGGGTTAGTTGGGGGCTTCCTTTCTACTTAAAAACGAGGAGGGAGAAGGTTTTTGTTTGTTTGTTTGTTTTTAAGGGGGAATTAATGGTTTCCATGCTGATAAAACAGGAGAAGCTTCGTTCTCTGAAGTATGGGGGTGAGAGGCTTTCCACGTGCAGCGCAAGCTTTTCTCTTTGCCTCTTCTGCTCCCTTCAGAACCTTCTGGACCTGACACCACTGATTGAACCCCTTTCTGGACCCCATTATGAGATGGAGGCCTGGGGTCCGGGGAGCCTTCGGGTCACCCAGGGCTTCCTGAGGCTCAGGGATCTTTGAACTGAGCATGGGCACAGACTCCAAAGCTTGCCAGATGCAGACACGGAATCTGACTCGGTTTAAGTTTCACTTCCTAGAAAGGGTGCTGTGTGCCCGAGAGAGGCCCATGGCTCCCCCTGCCGTGGTGCCCTGGCCTCTGGGACTTGGCAGGTTCCCCTGTGTTTCCAAGACGGCCTCAAGATAGCCAGCATGCTCGTCTCTGCCGTGACCTTGACGCTCCTCTATGGAAAGGTGGGGTCCTGTCCCTCCTTCTGAATCTGGCCAGTCTTGTGAAACCAAGAGAATGTGGTGGGGGTGACACTGGGGAGACAGCAGAGAAGACCGAGTTCAGTTGGAAAAACTGAGGCAGCACTGCCCATCGCTAGGGCACCCACCTTCCGAGCCAGAAGCTGCCACATAAGAAATCAGAGCCCACCCTGAGGCCACCATGTGGGGAGGAAGGAGAGGCCCCCCTGAGGTCCTAGCCAATTGCCAGTAGCAGCCACCCAATGAATCAAGTCCCCAGCCCTTCTGTCATTTCAGCTGTGGCCTCAGCCATTCTAAAGCAGAGACCAGCCAGCCATGCTGTCCCTGATCATGAGTCCCTGAGCATTAAAAAAAAAAAAAAAAAAAGATTTTATTCTCCTGCTAAGGTTGAAGGTCAATGGTTAGAAATAATCACTGGAGCACTTGGCGTGTGCCAGTCTATCCTCCATTCATTCATTCATTCATTCATTCATTTATTCATTAACAATATCCAGAATCTCACATCTCGCCCCCTCACTGCCCCTGTCCTCGTCCAAGCACTGTCCAGGCAGCTGTCTCGCTGGCCTCCCTCAGTCCACCCTCACGCCCTGCAGTCTGTTCTCCACATGCAGCCAGAAGGATCCTGTTAAAATCTACATCCAATCTCAACACTCCCAGGCTGGAACCTTCCAGATCCTCCACTCACTGCAAGTATTAGCCTTCCCATCACTCAACTCCACTCCAGCTACACGTGCCCCCATTATGTGCCACAGACTCCCAGACACGCTCCTCCCCCAGGACATCTGCACTGCTTTTTCCCTAGGCCTGGAACACCGTTCCCCTAAGTATCTGCAAGGCACATTCCTTCACCTCCTTCAAGACTCTGCCCAACTGACCCCCCCCCCATTTAAAGATGCAGCCTTCCCCCACCAGCACTTCTGACCTCCCTCTCTTGCCTCACACCCTTAAGACTCATCACCTCAGGCCTATGATTTATTTTGTGTCTGATTCACGAAAGATTGTTTATTTCTGGATCCCCAGCACATAGGATAGGACCTGTGCATAGTAGGTGCTCAGTAAATATTTGTTGAGTAACTGGAAGAATTAGCACCCAGGCTGTGCCAGGGGCTGAGACTATTTAGAAAAGAGCCTAGGGCGCCTGGGTGGCTCTGTCGGTTGTGTCCAACTCTTGGTTTGGGCTCAGGTCATGGTCTCAGGGTCCTAGGATCGAGCCCACGTCAGGCTCCCCACTCAGTGCAGAGTCTGCTTGAGGATTCTCTCTCTCTCCCCCCCCCGCCCCCGTCTGCCCCTCTCCCTGCTTGCAAGGGCTCTCTCTCTCAAATAAATAAATCTTTTTTAAAAATTCTTTTTTAAAAAAAAGAAAAGAGACAGCCCTACCCCTGCAGAGCTCGAGGGAGAAAACAACCGCCACAAAATAAAGACCAGAATAGAAGAGTGCATAAAGAATCGCACGTGTGATGAGTGTTCTGAAGAGAACAAAATTTGGATGAGGCCAAGAGTAACAGGGAGGCTTGCTTCCAGGAGGGTGGCCAGGGAAGGCCCTCTCTCCACCTGTCAGACTCCACCCATCCCAAACTCCAGGGCTGTGCCCAGGAACAGTCTGTTTGGCTTGGCAGATGAGGAAACTGAGACCAAATTGGGACCAGAATTCATGACTCCCACGCCCACGTTCCTTCTGCTTTTCCACACCACCTTTTTCTTATCGGTTGACAAATAAGGATGAAGAAAGTTTGCTTACAGTAAGGCAGAGAGTTGGGCCCAGGCCCAGGCTGAGGGCTAGCAAGCCATGTTGTCAGGTCTGTCTACACAGAGGCAGGAGGTGGCTGGGAAGCCACCTGAGTCAACATTCTGTCTCCAGCTTGCTCTACCATTTGGGTTCCTTCGGTTGCAAGTGACAGAGAAAGCAACTTGGAGCGACCTAAGAAACAAAGAGAATTTGATTCATGTCCCTAAGGAGTCAACGTGTGAGAAAGCTGACCTAAGAAGAAAGAAAACAACTCAAACTAGTCAAAAGAGAAAAAGGAATCTATTGGCGCCTGAAACAAAGAATCCAGATGTAAATCTTCCTCCTTCAGGTTTAGCTAGATCCAGGTCTCAAATGTTTCCAAACCCAAGTATGTACCATTTCTCAGCTCTGTTTTCTTCTGTGTGTTGGCTTCATTCCACCTCTACATGAGGCAAGATGGCATCAGGCTTCCCTTACCTTCATGGTGGAATGACGTGGAACCAGTTAGCCAGTTGGAAAGGGTAGGCATCTCCTCCTAGTTAGGTGAAGATGCCCAGATTACTCTGATTGGCCAATCACTGAGGAAGAGGGATTGGAAGGCTCTGATTGGCTCGGGTCTGGATCCCATGGTCTAGCCTTGGAGCTCTGCAGCTGCCGCCTAATTTGAACCTTATGGACCAAAGATCGGGGAGAAGATCCCCAGATGAAAACTGGATGCTGTTATAGAAAGTACGTTGGCCCAAACCCAACAAAAAATGCTAGACAGCATGTATTGGGCACCTAACTGTATACAGTCCTGCTCTAAAGGCTTCACAGGCATTAAGCCATTTCCTCCTCACAACTCTTTAGGTGCTCTTAGTGGCCTCACTTTACAGTTGAAGACACTGAGGCCACAAGAGGGTAAGTTACTTGCCCAAGAACTAGTCCATAGTGGAACCAAGATTTGAATGCCAGCTGTCTGGCTCCAGATCCCATCCCCCCGCCCCCCTTCTCAGCCTGTTCCCTGCTGCATTTTAGTACATATCTATCTGCTTGGCTTTCTCCACTCTCTCTGTCAGCTCCATGAGACTAGAGATTTGTGTCTGGTTTTTTTTCACTGATCATGAAACAGTACTCGACCACAGATGCTCAGATATTCGGGCATGTGAATCATGCCCACTCACTTTACATACAAAACCTTGTGATGGTCAGCTTTCCAGCACCTTGAATATATCGTTTCTAAGCTTTCTTTGAGCTCTAACTATACTCCATGGTCCTGTCCTAAAAGTTCGCCGAGAAGTGAATCCTGTCACTTCTCACTTTTAGCTAAAGGTTTTTGACTCTAGCTTTTGATCTGTTGACTCCTTAGAACGTCAGCTCCCTGGGGGCAGGGACTTTTTTTTTTTTTTTTTTTTTTTTCATTTCTTTATCTGCAGTGCCAAGAACTGTGCCTGGCACATAGTAGGTCTTTAAGGATTTCTTGTCAAATGAATAGTTATGCAAGCAATGGGGTTCCTAAGCCCTTCTCTTTATGCCCTAATTTCCTTTCCAGATCCTGAGCCCTTGTCTTGAAGGCTGATCTTTGCCTCCTCCCTTTGAAAGACCCTTCTCTTGTCTCGTGTCCTGCTCTGGAGAGCTGGCTTAGTTCCCTGCCTCCCGCTGGAATTCTAAGACCAGGCACAGAGAGCCCCCAGATGCCCTGGCACCTTGGGAGGGAAGACAGGGAGAGTCTGTATCCGTAGGTTACAGGAGCTCCTGTCCTTTCTTGACAGCCCTGGAGAGGAAGAGAGAAGGCTGGAAAAAACCTGTGACCAGGAAGAAGGGGAGACGCCAGGGGAGTGTAGGGTTTAACAGATGTGCTTGTGTCATCCCCTGTCTAGACAACTTCTGAGCTTGTGAGATTCAGGACCACACATTTCCATCCCTCCCACTCAGCCTGCTATTTGCTCAGGCCGTTTCCCTTGCCGGAAGCACCCTGTCCGCCACCCTCTTCTTCAGAAAAACCCTGTGGATTCTTCAGAACTTTGTTCCTCTTAGGCTTCTTAAACTTTTAAGACCTCCTCCAGGCAGCCCTCTCTGACTGCCCCCCAGGCCAGCAGTTTCCCCCTTCTTCTTCCTGTTTGTGCGATACACTTAACCACAACTTCTTGTATCATTCATTGGTTTCCAAATGAGAATAGGAGTCAAGATGGGGCTCTGGGGTCAGGACCTCTGGGTGCAAATCTCAGCTGTGAGGTCTGCTTGCTTTACCCACCCAGGGCCCTGCAGGAAACAGATGGTGCCCTCCAATAAAGGTGTGAGCAGAGTGTAAGAAAATGAATATACAGATCCCTGGGGCTGGGAACAGTGGGGAGCATTTGCTGGAACCTGGAGAGGACCACCCACAGGGGCTGTGGCCCCCAGCAGAGCAATAGAGGGATGTGCTCAGTTCCCAGCACCTGGGCAGGAAGGACGCCTGGCAAGTGCCCGGGCCCCTCCTCCCACCTTCCCATCCCCTGGCGGTGTCCCCCCTCCCCCTCGGCCAAACCCCACCAGGTGTGAGAAAGCATGGAGCCCACTGATGTGGTCCACCCAAGTGAACCTCCCAGGGCGCAGGGAAGCACAGAGGATGGGGAGGAGATGGGCCAAGGGACGATATTCCGCTGCTCCACCTCCAAACTGCCTGACCGTGGGCAAGTTCTCGAAAACTCTCCATGCCTCAGCTTCCTCACCTGCAAGTAGAACGTCCAACTTCATAAGGATGTTGTAAGGGTGACGTGGGGAACGGGAAAAGTGCTGAGAAATGGGCAGGGCCTGTGATAAGTACCCCATAATTATCAGTTATTCTTCATCACTGTTCTTTAAGGGTGTTTACTGTACTGATCCCGGTGCTTCCTGTTGCTAAAGCAGCAAAGGCTACTTGTTTGAGCCTGTGACTAGCCACAGGTTCAGCCCGGTGTCCCCAGCATCCCCTCGGAGCCTCCCAGTTGCTGGCAAGGACGGCTCCCCCACTCCCTCCACCCAGCCACTCATCCCACGGCTTCTTGCCGCTCTCTCCCATTGGCCAGGCCCGGGTCACATGTCTGCCTCTGGGCCAATCACTGCAGCTAGGGAGCCAGGAAGTGCTGATTGGCTCTACCTGGGTCACATGCTCCGCCCTACAGTCAGGCTGCCCCTACCTAACGCAGTAAGGGGGTGGCAGGGACCCCAACCCCAGCTGGAGGAGTTTTTTCCAGCGGGGAGAAAATTCTTTGCTAAGACAGTAAATAGCTAAGGTGTCAGCTATGTGCCAAACACTGTTTCAGGCGTTGGGGATACAGATGTGAAACAAAGCTGACAAAAATCCATGCCCTCAGGAAGCGGACACTCTAGTGAGAGTGGGTGGGGAGGGGGGACCCATAAAGAAAGAGGTAAAATACGTAGTTTGTCAGGGGTGGGAAGGGAAGAGATTTCTGCTAACCTACAAAGACAAAATGTAAGCAAAGACCCGAAGGAGGTGAGGAAAGGGCCTTGAGGATACCTGGACGAGGGCTCCAAGCAGCGGGAACAGCAAGTGCAAAGGCCCTGGGGTGGGGACGTGCCTGGCATGTGCAAGGAACAGCACAGAGGCCATGTGGCCAGAGCCAAGTGGGCAAGGGGAAAAATGGAAGATGATGAGGTCCGAGAGGGGATGAGCAGACCGTGTAGGATCTCGTTGGCCCTTTGGAGGGTTTGGGGTTTTGTTCAGCATGAGATGGAAGCCCTTGAAGGCTTTTCAGTGGAAGGAGACAGGCTCTTTGGTTTTAACAGGATCCTCTGGCTACTTGATAGAAGGAGGAGGGGGTAGAAGCAGGGAAACCAGTTAGGAGGCTGTTAGGATCCAGGCAGGATTATCCTACCAGCTAACACTGTGCCTCGCACATAGTAGGCCCTAAATAAAAATTTATAAAGTAAATGAAGGAAGACATAAGTGGCCGAGCTGTCTGGACCACCTGGCCCCAGCACACGGGGCATCTCTCCACACCCTACAGTCCCCTTTCTCCCCTTCTCCCTGAGCACTCTTCCATCCGGTCAGTGCCTTGTTCTGCCTCCGGCCACATCCTCCTCTCCCAGCCCCTCACCTGCCCAATCATTCCCAAACTCCTCTTGGCTAATCTGTTGGCAATTTGGGGATCCTCAGAGGAAGACTACCATCTGGGTCTTCCTGGACAGGTCTGGGTGAGGTCCCGGGAGCTTCCCCGAAGCTGTGGTCTGTGGGGCCGAGGGGTCATTGGTCCACCAGAGACTTGTTCCTCTGTGCAGATTAACAGATAAATCTAGAAGCAGGAGTGATGCTTCTGAACACTTGGGATACTAGACATTTCCAGAGCTGTCTTCCTCGACTGGCAAGCCTTTGCCAAGGTCTGTGAGAAGACACAGGACAAAGAGAAGGAGTCAGGCGGACCTTGCAGCAAGCTGGTGGGAATGAGACAAGGTGTCCGAGGGATAATCAGAACATCGGGCTGCTGGTGCTGTACAATTCACCACATACTCTCTGTTTAACCGCTTTGAATCTTTTTCCAAGGAGGAAAAAAAAATGGAGGCAGAATCCCATGTGTCATTTTTAATTGATTTCTTCAGCATCCAGAGAGGCTGGCACAAGGCCAGGGGAAGTCAGAGCTGGGGGAATTCATCAAAAATCGACCTACTGATGACGTGATCTGATGAAATAATTAGCCCCTGTTATTCACCAGTCTCCAGTCACAGAGCTTTGACTTCTATCCAGAGGGGGAGCATCCTGGCTGGTGGGTTATAGTTGCTGGGGAGCAGGGGGTGAAGGGGACTGTGGTTGGGGGTCTGCATGAGAAAACCAACATGGGTGCCAGGAACAGAGTCCAATGATCACGTCTCCCAGCTCCACTCACCATCTGGCCCAGAGCTCCCAATGCAGGCTGCAGCTCCCAGCTCCATACCTCCCTCACAGGTCCAGAGCCCCAAAAGACCCTCAGAGGACACCTGGCCACCTGCTGCTCCATTTGACAAATGAGGAAGGAAACAGGTTGGGAGCCTCAGGAACTTGCCCAGCGGTCTGCTTCCAGGGGCTTCTGTTTGAGCAGTCTTGTCGAGCCAGACTGGGTTTGAACCCCATGCCTGCCACTTATTTAACCATGTAATAATGAGAAAAGTATTTTCAACTCTCTGTGCCTCAGCTTCCTCATCAATAAAATGGGTATAATTGGATGGGCGGAAATGCAGATTAAACGTAAAATGGACAGATCGGGGGCTGGAGCATTGCAAGCTCTCTGTTTCTGATAGAAGAGAGTTGTGGGGCATCCCTTGGAAAGTCTCTCGATGTTATTTTAGTGCTTGATGTCTATCTGAAGGCACATGAATGTGCCTTTCACACATGAAGGTGAGATGTTTGGTGCATCAGTTCAAGTGCAAAGCACAAAGCATCCTGATGTGTTTCCAGGGGCGGGTGGGACACAGACTGATAAACAACATGATTGGAGGACAACCCCATGATTTGGGGTAATTCAGGGACCGATTCGATGGTGGAACATGTCTCCTTTTCAACCCTCTCCCAGCCTCCCACTCCCGCCAGCAGAAAGTCTGGGACGGTGCTAATGCATTTTGACTCCTTTCAACACCTAGAAAGAGAGCAGGTACAGGTGGGAAAGCAGGTGGGCACAGAGCTCAGCTTAGAGCCTTAGGAAGGAACGAGAAGCTGTGAGACTGAGTAACAGTGTCTGCTTTCTTTCATTTTGTGTGAGTTAGTTTGATGGAGACGGGAATGCCAATTTTTCCTTTACCCTTGGATAGAAAGTTTGCTTTTCCAAAAACACGTATTTATGTTTTTATTTTTAAATAAGGCCATGTCACAGTGGAAGGGTTGTGCAGATGGACCAGCGACGGGGGCTGTGGCACCTGAATGGGGGTCGTTGGGAAAGGTGCGTTTAGGGGAGGGGACCCACGCTGAGCAGTCAAGGGGAAGCAGAGGTCAAACTATCTCTGCCATTTCCTCCCCAGGGTGATCTCAGGCCCGTGATTAAGCCCCCGAGTTCTCAACTGTAAAATGGGGACAGCACTCATACCTGTGTGGGAGGTGGTCGGAGTGGAGGAGACTCTGCAAGCAGAGCGCCCGTCACAGCCCACCCACAACTACAGCAACCATCATCCAGGAATGGTTTACTCTGTGAATGATGTGTTCTGGGTCATTCCGTGTGCCAGGCTGTGGTCTCAGCGCTCTGTATGAACCCATTTCATCCTCCACACCCATTTTATAGATGAGGAAACTGAGGCACAGAGTTGAGTTATTTGCCTGGCGTCACCCAGCGAGTGAGTCCAAAGTCCATGTCTTACCCATCCACAGTGTGGCACACAGCAGGTGCTCAAAACACAGTTGGTGCGGTGGATCTGGCTGTCGACAGGCCACAGGATGGAAGCTGATGCTTGCGCTCGGGGCCTGTGAAAGTCACAGTTCCCAGGTCAGCGCTCCTGAGAATGTGATCACCCTCATCTCCCCTCCCTGCACAGATGTCCTGTTGGAGGCCCCTGGGGAGGGAAGCACTGCGTGGAGCCTGCTTCTGCTCCCAGCCTGCCCCCAAGAGTGTCGACTAAAGGCATTACTTCCAGGAGCAGTTTGGGGTAAGGGAGCAAACAAGGAATCTTGCAACCCCCGGAGGGAGCTAGGAAGGGAGGAGAGTCATCGCTACCCGCAGGCTTGAAGGGGCAAGTGGAGGCTGAGGGGTGCCCCCAGGACTGGAGGAAAGCTAGAACAGTGGCCAGCCTAGAGAGACAAAGGCACTGGGGTGCCGCTGATGCAAGGCGGGGAGCAGAGTTGGATAAACACGCTGATGTCCTGCCTCCCCCTGCGCAGCAGCCTCCCAGCAGAACTCCCACTGGCAAAACCGCAGGAAGCCAAAGATGGGGCAGGTGCAGTCTGCAGAGGCGAGACTGGCTTCCTAGGGCACAGAGCAGAGTGGAAAATGGATCCGAGGAACAAAGAGCAGCCCACCCCGGGACCCTTCCTGGGGGAGGATGACAGGGGAATGGGGTTGGTGATGCCTCTGAGCCTCCATACCGAGGTTATGGCATGGCCCTGCCAAGTCCCACGTCCCTCGGTCTGCAGAACTCAGAGGATCTTAACAAAATCTCCATTCCTTTAGCTCTCAGAATATTTATTTGGTGCTTACTACTACGTGACAGGCCTCATACTAAGTGCTGGGGACCCAGCTGTGATTAACAGGCGGCCTACCCTCGTGGGGCTGACCCTTTAGTGGGGGGAACTGGGCAACTAAGATAATTACAGGTTGTAGTAGGGATTGTGAGGAGAATAAAACAGGTTACAAAATATAGAAAGTGCCTCGCGTGGGGGCACCACCTTAGATAGGGCAATCAGGGCAGGCCTTTCTGAGGAGGTGACATTTGTGCCAAGACTTGGCAGAGGAGAGTGAGCCCAGGATAGAAAATCAATCTGGGAAAAGACTTCCAGGCTTAAGGAAGAACAAGTGCAAAGGTCCTGGGGCAGGAACACACTTGACTTGTCAACAGAAAGAAACCCGTGGGGCTGGGGAGCAATTGGGAGGAAGGAGGAGAAGTAGGCAGGGGCTGGAACACTTGAATCACCTGTAGGCCCTGGTAGGGAGTGTGTATTGTATTCCTTGGGCTAGGGACGCCAAGGGAGGGTCTGAGCAGGTGAGGGACAGGACTGGGGCTAAAGTGAAGTGAGTGCCTCGCACTGGTGCCACCTGGAGTGAGTGAGTCCCTTCTATCTTGTGCCCTGAACACCTTGCTGGTCTCAGCCTGGGCTAGGCTGCAGAGTGATAACATGGGATTTGCATTTTAGGAAGATCCTGCTGGTGCCCTGGAGAAATCGGAGGGTGGGGGTGCAGTCGGGAGAAACAGGGGACCTCTTAGGGGGCTGTTGCAGTGGCTCATCCCCTTCTATGGACCAGAGCCCTTGATGAGTCCCCTGAGCTGGGACTTCGGCAAGGGTGGGGGGGAGGTGGGCAGAGTCCTTCAAGGTCACGTGGCCCCACCTCCAACAAGCTTGGTTTCCTCCTGACACATCTCCTTGCTCACTCTCTCTTGTTTTAAATAAATGAGACCTAAAGTCTATATCTGGAAAGACTTGAAGGCTCATTTCCTCAAGAAGTAGAAAAATGACCACAGAGAGCAAAGAGCAGAACAAGATCAGACCTGCCCAAGCCAAGATGCGCCCATCCTGCCTTCCCTCCCACCTTTGCTTGTGACCGCATCTGACCTGGGGGGTCCAGGAGTGACCGAGGTCACAACTGACTGTGACAGCTCTTCTCCCGTAGCTTTTTAGCCCTCAGTTTTCTCTTTTGTCCTTTTGTTGATTCTGCAAACTTAAAACCCATGTGAATAACTTGTCCAGCTATGGGATCTGTCTGCAGGGCGCCTTCACACACATCCCTGCTGGCTTGAGCTCCTATAACAACCCCGTCTCCCCATTTTATTCACGGGAAAACTGAGGTCCCCTACTGGCTTGAGGGGGAGGACACCCAGCTGGCGAGCGACAGAGCTGTGACTGGAACACACACAGGGTTGTGTAGCCCTGCTCATCCACACCCTACCTGAGCCACAGGCTGCCCAAGAGCGGGGACTGCGTCCTGCGCACTTCTGCCTCCCCACCCCCAGAAATGTCTGGGCTCCTTCTTTTCCTTTCTTTGGGGCTGATCTGTCTGCTGAACCGGTTGGCGGGTTCGGAGATAGGCTGGCTATCTGATGGGGGCCAGGGCCACCACCAGCACGTTCAGAAGACTGCCAGCCCAGGGGAGAAATCTTGTCTGCAGAAGCGGTCACAGAAAGCTTTCCTGCCACTCTGTTACCTGAGCACATTGTAAGTTCTTTCCTTCTCACTTTCTCTGAGTTAGGTTTCCTCTGCTCCCAGCTCCCCCTGATCAAAGGAACCCTCGTTGTCCATGCAAGGAATCATTATGCAAGCCCGAGCCGTCAGGCGGCCTTTACGTAAAGACTGACCTGATTCTTTTCCTCCTACTTTAGATCCGTGAGTAGAGCGGGAAGAAGGGACCAGAGACACGTCCACAAAACGCCACTTCAGACTCGTGGGTCCTGCCAGAAGCCCCGGATCGGCAGAACGTAAAATGGCCCCCCCCAGCCTCCTGCTTTGCTTGCTCTCCGCAACCGTTTTCTCTCTGCTGGGGGGAAGTTCGGCGTTCCTGTCCCACCACCGCCTGAAAGGCAGGTTTCAGAGGGACCGCAGAAACATCCGCCCCAACATCATCCTGGTGCTGACGGACGACCAGGACGTGGAGCTCGGTAAGCAGCCGGCCCGCAGGCTCTGAGGCTCCTGACGCAGGTTGGCCGTGGAGACCTGTGGAGCTCGCTTGGATGTAAACCAAGTCATGGGGGTTTGTCCCCCACGTGTGCATTTGCAGCTTGGTCCGCAAGGCGAGGGGTGTCCAACTCGTTCCTGAGGCAGAACCCTTCCTGGATTGCTCCAGAAGTCCTAAGGAGAGATGCTGAGTCCAATTCATTATTTTCACCCAGTTTCTATTGAGTACCTGCTGTGTGCCGGGCAAGATCGCAGGGCCTGGAACTTCAGTAATGAGTAAGACAGGTACTATCCCTACTGTCGTGGAGTGAAGGCCACAGGTGATCAGCAAGGTCACGGGGAAGATCATTTCAAGAAGGGAGAAACGGGCTGGTGATACTAAGAGGGTGCTGTACCGGATGGGGGCAGGGAGGGGGAACCACTTTGAATTGGTAATCAGGGAGGGCCTCTCAGAGGAGGTGATGTTTGAGCTGACACTGAAGCTGAGAAGGAGCCAGCCGGGGTGTGTGTGTGTGTGTATACACACAGGCACATGTGGGCCCTGCTCCTCCAGTCTTAACCACTTCAGGTGGGCTCAGCCGTCCTTGGTGGCATCCAGGGACAGGGAGGGTGGACACTCTTGCTAGTGACCTGACCCTGTTCACAAAGACGGTGCCTCAGGAGGATGAGCTTGCCCGCCTCCTCTGTGGAGCGCCCTCCCCTCGCGGTGCTTTGGCTCCGGGTAAAGCGGGTGAGGACAGGGCCCCTTGGCAGGGTCCAGCTCACTTGCACCGATGGCAGGCGTGTCTGCCTCTGGCTGATGTTCTCAGAGCTTCTCCAGCTCACAGTCTCAGCGCCTTCATTCCCCACGCGAGCCATCCACGCCGCTCCTTGGCCCGTGCAGAAGCCGCCCTGGCTCCAGCCCTGCGCTCCCACACCAGACCATAGGCTCCTCCGTCTGAGCAGTGCGTGCTGCACCTGCGTGAGGCTTTTCTCCCCCACGTGTCCCTTTGCCTGAGGACAAGCCTCCACACCCGAGGCCGCCAAGAGCGAGCCCTCCAGAGTCTGTCTCAGCTGCACCTTCTGCTCCCCAGGCTCAAGCTCCACTGATATTTCCAGCTCACCATTGGGGGTCTCCCTCAGGGTAAGCCTTCTTTCTCCCTAGCTTGTGTCTTCTCCCCACCACCACCACCTTGAAGTCACTGATTTTACAGGTTCTATTTCTCCAACAGGAAACCGTACACAGAACTGCCCTATAGAAATATAACAGGATCCATAAATGCAAATGATAGAAGCAATTCTAAATTTTCTAGTAGCTACATTTTTTAATGCTAAAAAAAAACAGGTGAAATTAATAATGTATTTTATTTAACCCCATACGTCCAGATGATTCTCTCTCAACATATCAGTCATTAAGGAGATAGCTGCATTTTTTATATTGTTTTTGAAATATGGCCTGTAATTTACACTTAGAGCACATCTCATGTAGGACTAGCCACCTTTCAGGTGCTCAATAGCTGCTTGTGGCTACTGTATTGGACAACACACAACGCCTTGTGCATTTTCCTCCTATAGATTTCCCTTCTAATCATCAGTGCTACTGTGTACTGTGAAGAGAAACCTTTTAAAAAGGGAAAACAGCACGTGCAAAGGCCCTGAGGCAGGAGCAAGGAGACACATGGGGCTGGAGCCTGGGGAAGGGAGCTGGAATAGAGACTGGAGAGAGAGGATGGAGCTGAATCTTGGAGGCTCTCGTGGGTTGTGGTAGAGAGTGCCAATAGTTGACCAGGTGAGGGGTGGGCTTTTTAGCCTCTATCCACTGTCAAAGGACAATTGAATATTATAGATGACAACTAATGTAAAGGTTTACTGGATAAGCCTTTGCAATGAAACCTGAGATTGTGGTGAAGATCCAACTGTGAATCTACACTCTTTTTGGATCCATTATTAAAAGCATACACCAGCCTTTTTAACTGCTAAGAAAAGGTGATTTATATACATCCCAGTTGCTCCTTATAATGATTTGTGTTAATGATCACAAGTATAGATTTTTCTCAGGGAGCTTATCAAGTGCAAGAAGACTTTGCAGCCAGGAAGCAATCAAAGCCCAGAGCCTTTATTGACAGTTGGACATACAGAATACCTATCTGTCCGGCAGCATCTAGCTTGAACTGTGTTTGATGACCATGGGGAGTCTACAGATCATGGCCATAGGGATGCAAGTTTTGTTTCTGGTAGAATTTTGCAGAGACCCCTTGCACGTAGCACCCGGATCTCTGAGCACACAGGTCTTGCTTCACAGGGCCCCTCGATGGTAGTCATGCCTGGGAGTTCAAGACTGCCCAGACACCCACTTGTGCGTTCGGCAGATACCTATTAAGCATCCAACTCTGTGCAGCGCACCGTGCTGGGAGCTAGAGGATGGGAAAGGAACATTCCAGGCCAAGAACAGAAAGGCAAAGACACAGTGTTAGTTAGCAGTGAACTTGGTAGGTTAGGACAGAAGGAAGGTTGTGGGGTGGAGAGAGCCGGGATAGAAGTGGAGAGAGATAAGGCCAGGAGTCGACTGGGACCAGGTCATGAGGGGCCTTGTGGCCATGATGAGGGTTTTAAGTTTTAGTAAGATGGACATGGGTTCGGGGGCCTTTAGCAGGGGCCGTGAGCTGACTTAGGTTCCAGCAGGATCCCTCTGGCTGATGTTCCATTTGGGATTGCCAAGAGCAAGAGCACAGAGACGGGGAGCCCCATTCGGAGGCTTGCGGGAATTGGGCAGGGGGTGATGGAAGCTTGGACCCAGGGTGGGAGCAGTCACAGGTGGGGCACCGACAAATGGTTGGTTGTGGGGATTAAGGAAAAGAAGAAGATCAAGGGCTACTCCTAGACTTTTGACCTGAACCAAGGTGAATGATTGAACAGCCACCCTTAGGAACAACACATTTTGGGGGCAGCAATGTGATCCAGCTAAGCCTCATGTCAAAATGTGATCGTACGTTTACATCTGTGACTCTCGAATAAAACCAACAGAATATGCAAATATAGAAAAAGGATCTATGGGCATGATAAGGACACAGGAGGGAGGAGAGCAAGGAGAACCACAGCTAACTTGAAATACATAGATTCACTCTATTTTACAGAGGGAGGGATTAAGGCACAGGAAAATGAAGTTTCTTGTCCAAGGTCACACCCACATGGCTAGACTATAGCCAGGCAAGACTGAAACCAGAGCCCTTGGTCTTAACCACTGTTCTACTTAACCAGTCTCCTGGAATGGCTGTTGAGTTGTTTCTAGATTGTTCGTGTGTTCATTAGTTGGCGTTCACTGTCACAAATACCATTGCCAGGAATGTCATTATGCATGCATCTCAGCATACGCTGAGAGAGAAGTTCCAGGCAGTGGGTTCGGTGCACTGAGAGCCCTCGTGTTCTGGGGCATCTGTCAGCTCCCACGCCGCACACCACCTTGCATAGATGCCCAGTGCCTGTGAACCTTCCCTTCCACGCTCGAGCCACCCCCTCCCCAGCGGAACTGGCTTTTGAAGGAGGCTGTGCAGCTTTCGGGAGGTGAGGGATGGGAAGACGGTAGTGGGGGGGGCGGGGGGACGGTGGGCTTTTTATAAACCACTAGACAGACCCAGATCAATAATGCATGTTCCAAAAAAGGCCAGCCCATTATCTCACAGTCTGCTACAACCGAAACGCAGAGGGTGGTCCTAAAAAATTTATCATCTGCTATTTTCTGCTCATTCGTGCGGCAGCTCTGATGGTTCTCGGGGCTGAAGGCTTCTCGACTGAGCTAATTCCAGGCTTCCTTCCAGTCCCGGGTGGAGAACAGCCGTCCATCCTAATTAGGGTCTGGTTGAGAGAACTGGGGTGGGACACAGACAGAGGGGCTCGTCTCGTGCCCTCATTGCGAGTTTGGGGCGGGGGAAGGCGGGCCGTAGATTCGTTTGCTCTTTGCTCGTGTGCATCTGACACCCTTCCCTGAGTTGTCACTCAGAAGCGTCACATACCCCCAGAGGAACTGGTTCCAGGACACAGGGGTCAGGAAGCAGCCTCCATTATGGATACACTGTCAAGGTGATTGGGAAAATCCCTGTGTCTGGGTGATCCTCGGAGACCAGCAGGGGCTTGGCTGGCCGCCTTTACCAGAAGCATAAGAGAAGGAGAAACACACAGAAGCCGGCGTCTTGTTTGCATCTGGTGTCCTTGGGCCACATAGGCTGTGTCACTGGGGAGCCCTGCCAGGGTTTACTGGTTGGATTCGATCCGGCCAAACCTTTGGTGAGCCTTAGCGGCTCAGACAGGCCTGGGGACACCAAGAGCAGTTAGATTCAGTCCTTGTGGAGCATTTGCGGCATCCCAGGGCCGTCTGTTCCATTATTTGAGATTTTATTGAACTGGACGTACTTTTTGAAGCTTAAATAGTATTTGAAAAGGAAGTCTTAAATTATGACTGTAAATGAAAAACCAGTCTCCACTGCCTTTTTTAAAAGGTCACTGCAAACCCAAGTACAATGAGAACAGCAGTGTTTCTGCATTTGGGCAAGCGGCTGCCTCCCACAAGGCTGGCGTGTCTTTGTCATGAAGGGTGAGGACAACAGCATCTCACCGAGACTTTCTCCTGGCCCCGGTCAGCAGGATGGAAGCTGCGAAAGGGAGGGGCTTTCGTGAGCATGAGCCATGGGCTTTTCATGTTGGAGCCCCACGATTAAGGGGCTCTTGTGCCTGGGGGTTAAGGAGACAGATCCCCAAGCCCCAGAATATCGGGGCTTATCTCCAGAGGGTCCACACAGGGTAGAAACAAGCCGTCTTTCTGAGGCCCCCTCAGATTGCCAGATTCCAGGTGTGCCCCCCAAGACTGCAGGAACGGAGTCGTGCCGTTGTGGCTGATGAAAGGCCACCAAGTGGCGATGTTGGAGGGGCCACAGAAATGCCATGGAAACGAGTGTTCCATTGGATATAAAAACCCATGTCTCACAACCACTTTCTGTCAGTCTGGATTCTCTCAGTGACGAGTGACAGAAACCCAATTCAAACCGGACTGACCATCCACCAAAAAAGGAGTTTATTTGACTCAAGTAAATAAAAAGTCCAAGTGTATTCTGAGCTTCAAATGTGGTTGGATCCAGGAGCTCTGTCTGGCTCTCATCTTGCTCTCCATCTCCCTATTCTCAGCTCTCCTCCAAACTGGCTTCACCCTCAACCCAGCTTTTCACCAGACCTGCGTTAATGGTACAGTGAGCCATCCTTGTAGAAAGAGTGTCTCTCTCCCATGCGTACCAATAAATGGCCCTGAATGAAGTATCTTAGATCTGGTCCTCCCTGGGACAGCTGGTCAACCGTGAACCATTCAGGGGGACGGAATACAAGGATCGGCTGGCCTGGGTCACATGCACATCCTTGGAGTCAGGAATGAGGCCAACCGCCCAGGAGCCATGAGGACTCAGAGAGGGAGTAGGTGTGTCCCCTAAAGGAAAATTCAAGAACTGGTGCCAGAAGAAGGCAAGCACCAGGTGTGCAGTCGAGTCTAGGAGATGCTCAGGGCACACTCACAGGGCTCTCTCCAAAGCAGGGTGCTTATGGGACAGACTCATTCATTCAGCAGGCATGTGCCAGAGGGGATCCAGCAGCAAAAGAAATAGGCAAAATCTCTACTCTTACGGAGCTTACATACTCATGCAAGAGTTAATAGAAAAGATTTATAAAGTATATAGTGCCTACGACAGTGAAAAGAGGTGAGGGGGATAAAACAAGGAAGGGAAGTCAGTAAGGAGAGGGAGAGGGAGAGTGATGGTTTTATGGGGACATTGGGCAAAGAAGGTGAAGGAGCCAGTCAACAGAGTTCCCCCAGGAAGGGCATTCCAGGCAGAGGGAACAGTGGGTGCAAAGGCCCTGAGGCAGAAAGCAGTCCCACCAGGCTCACGGAGCTGCAGGGAAGCCAGGACGGCAGAGCAATGTGAGCAAGGGCGAGGTCTGAGAGGTAATGGGTTGATGGTGGAAGGGTAGATCATGCAGGGTCTTTGAACCGGAGGGAGGATTTTGGTATTCTGAGTGCTACAGACACCAGGGGAGGACACTGAGCAGAGGAGGGGCATTATCTGACTTATGTGTTAATATGACTCCTCTGGCTATGATATGGAGAATAAACTGGAGGGATGTAATAAGAGCAGGGAGCCCAGGGAGGGGTCTACGGCAGGAGTCCAAGCACGAGATGATGGTGGCTCAGACCAGAGTGGGGGGAAGAAGATGCTGCCCCTCGTTATCAGGTAGAGCTGATAAGATAGGCTGATGGACCTGATGTGGAGTGGGTGAGAGGAGTCATGAATAACTCCAAGGTTTGGGCCTGAATGACTGCAAGGAGGGCTTCTCTACTGACAGAGATGGGGAGAGCTCTGGTCAGGAACTCAGTTCAGTTTCTGGACCTGGTAAGTTGCAGAGGCTGGGAAAAACCAGGAGGAGCTGTCCAAGGCAGTCAGCTCTGAGAGTCGCAAGTTCAGGCAAGAGGCCCAGCCCTGGACGAGCTAGGAGTGAGCGAGGGCCAGGGAGGGGGCAAGAAGTGTCTGTAGATCGTGTGCCTGTTTGTGCTTTACTGGGTCCAAGACCCAAAGGGGTCTGTGATCTTGAAAGTTGCAGGCCCCTAACCCAGAGGGCTGCCTGGTGGGAGAGGCAGGCTTTTGAGAGAAAGGCTCGGGAGGGTTTCTGGCCAGGCGCTTGTTTTCCACTTTCCATCTGTGAACACAAGGAAACCACACCCTGTACTACAGACTGATCTCCAGAAATCAATTCTAAATTTCAGGCTTGGGTACTCCGTAGGGGCCAAATGGCTGGAAGCCCAGGAGAGTGTGCCCAGATTCCGGACACCAGATCAGTGTAACTTCCAAGTCGGCCTCTCTTAAGATACCAACTCCTGACATTCCTGCCGTTTCTCACTAGAGTTACAAAAACATGTGGCTACAGGTTATCTCAGGAGGAAGAAAGGCTCATCTAGACCCACCCTGGCGTTCAACTTGCCAAGCACATTCCTGCAGGCCTTTTTTTTTTTTTTTTTTTTTTTAATTTAGCAACACTTGGGAGATCACTTAAATTCTGGAAGCTAACTATATCAGGATTAGGTTTGGCTGCATATAAAAGAAAATATAAAATAACAGTGGCTTAAACAAGATAGAATTTTGCTTCTTACTCACATAAAAATATCTGGAAATTGGCATTCCAGGGCTGGCATGGTGGCTTTAAGGCTATCAAGTACCCAAGCTCCTCTGCCTTTCTGTTCTGCCATGCTTTTTGTGTGGCTTCTCTCATTAAGGTCACCCCCATGGTTCAGAATGGCTGCTGGAGCTCCAGCTATCAGAGCCACATTCCAGGCATCACAGAAGGAGGAAGCAAAAGGGTAAAAAGAATGAACTTCAAGTTAAGTCAGCTCCCCTTAAGGACCTCATTCCAGACATCACGTACAACACAGACAGAACTTACTTAATTAGCCACACCATCTCAGCAAGAAATGTGGGGCACACTCAAATTTGGATTATTCAAGGAGGGTTTAACTATATTTTGCCAAAGTGTGAGCAAGCAAGTGTGGGGAAATCTATTTAGTAACATTGGAGCCATTCCTATCCCAAGCCCAAGGGGATGAGGGGAGCAAATGGTTACTGGAACGCAGAGGGCCACCCAACAGGAGCTGTCCCCCTGTGTTGATATCACGGGGAGAGAAATGGAGGATTGCATACCCCAACATCCGTTTCCTCTTCTGCTGATCTCCCAGGGCCCTCCAGTAGCCAACTCCAGCCCAAAACCAGAGGGTAAAGACAGTTGTGGATACAGCCCATCTAGGTCAGCTCACGGGGCTGAATCACTGGACAGAGAACTGATCGAGAAGGCCAAAGGGAAGGACCACTTGCACATTTAGCTGCAAGACGGTCTGGGAAATGTATTTCCTAGCTAGGTGCATCAAAGATTAAAATCAGGGCCTGTTAGGAAGGGGAAACATATATTGGTGGACAACCGGGGTCTCTCCCACACCAGAGATCAGGAGCAAGGGTCCAGTGAGGGGCAGCACCTCTGGGAGGACCGGGGGCGATGTTGTATGAAGGGCATGGGTGACACCTGCACCATGAGAAGGAGACGGTCACATGGGAACTTGGGATGGGGGGACCATCCCAGGTAGCAGGATAAGCGCAAGAGCCCCGTGGCAGGAATGGGCTTGCCAGGAACTTCGAGGAGGACAGCGGGACCTGGGGAGTGAGGGGGAGAATGATGGGGGAAGGTCTGGATTTTATTCCAAAACCTATAGAAAGTCACCAAGCTGTTGTGAGCAAGTCAAGTATGCATGATTCATGTTTTCAGTGGCTCAGTCTGGCTGCAGGTAGAGGGGTAGTGGCCAGGGGACGAAATCAGAATCAGGGAGGCCAGTGGGTGGCTCCAGGTAGGAGCCCATGGGTGCCCTGCAGAGAGAGCAAGGGGATGGAGCCGGTTCTGTTTTGAGGGTCAGCAGGCAGGGCTTGTGGCTGGATTGCAAGGGGAGAGGAGGAGAATCAAGAATCACTCTGAGGTTTTGGCTGAGTGGATGGGCAAATGGCGGTGCTGTTTACAGGGACGGGGACACCAGGGGAACAGGTTTTCAGGCTCCGGACAGACATCCAGCCACTTTGCACACATCACCACCAGGCCAGTGGCTAGGTCACCGGCTCTGTGTAGCCCATGAGGACAAGTCGGCCAAACAACCCCGGAGGCCCTGCCTCATGGAAGACATAGCCTCTGGCAAGGAACGGGATGTGGGTGGAGCTCCTCAGGGAGGCCGTGACCCGTGAGTGCTGCGACCTGCCCTTTCCCAGGGCCTCTGGGCCACCTCCCTTCCATTGAGAAGGGCTGTATCACAGTTCTCTCCCAGAAGCTTTTCGGCCAGAGCGAGCAGAAGGCAAAGGAGGAAAAATTAACTTCATGCTCTCTCTGATAGTCCAGGGTCCATTCATAGAATTCCAACACGGCCTCTTCGACATCTGCTTCACTGATACCGGGTTGAGGAACCCATTTTGAGCCCTGGCTTCTTGGAGCTAAAACCGGCAACAGCATTTGATTGTATTTTGTGACATCCCAGAGTCAGGAGCGCCCCCACCCCCACTTTGCCCCATCGCGAAGAAAAGTGGTCTGAGCAGCAGGTCCCAGGCATCCGGTGTAATTATTCCGGGTCGAGTTGAAGGCACAGCAATAGTTGGCCATGAGGAGGGGAATCAAATGTCATTGTTCAGGAAACAGTGGAGTCCCTCTGCCCAGGTGTGGCCTCCATTTCTGCGGCTCATCCCCAGGCCTTCCTGTCACTGTCGCCCCCCCCCCCCCCCCACTGTGGGCACAGAGCTATCCTGGGCAGTGGTACGGCCGGGGCCAGCCTCCCGTGGTTGTTAAAGTTGACAAGCTGATCCGGTGACATTGCGGGCATTCCAGGGACACTCAAGGACCCGACGAGGGCTGCCATGGGAATGCCAGCCTGGCAGGTGGTCACCAGTGGCAGGAGGACAGCGCAGGCCACAGGTGCTTTGCCACCTGTGGCCTGAGCTGATGGCCCTTCCTCCTCTCTCCCTGCCCCCTGCCCCAGGTCAAGGTTCTGTTCTAGCCTATACCCAGACCCACCGCTCTCCTCCCCCTCTTAAAGCCTGCTCTCTCTGGGGCTCTGGGTCATAGTAAGTGTTACTTTGATGGTTTACTTAGCTGGTGCCTTCAGCTGCAATAGAAATAGCTACAGGTTGTAAACTCAGTGCCTTTAGGGCCAGGCAGGTCCTGTAAACATGGAAGTGGGGAGCCATGAAGAACCAGAGTAGACCTTCTAAACTGGGCCCCTGTTACTCAGGTCCGCTCACCTTTAGACCCATCAAGGCCAGATCTCTGTCTTTTTCAAGCAAAGCCAGAGAGCTAGATTGATGTGAAATCTCCCTATTTAAAAAAAAAAAAAAAAGAAAGAAAGGAAAGGGAAGGAAAGGAGGAAGGAAGGGAGGGAGGGAGGGAGGGAGGAAGGAAGGAAGGAAGGAAGGAAGGAAGGAAGGAAGGAAGGAAGGAAGGAAGGAA
>NW_023270374.1:37364246-37418185 GCF_011800145.1 Mirounga leonina | reverse complement strand
GAAGGAAGGAAGGAAGGAAGGAAGGAAGGAAGGAAGGAAGGAAGGAAAGGAAAGGAAAGAAGGAAGGAAAGAAAGGAAAGAAAGAAAAGAAAGGAAAGAAAGTCAGCAATCAAGTTAACTTTTTAAACACCTTTCAAGCACAACTAAATCAAACACACAGGCCAGATTCTGTCCCGAGGCACTCTGTGAACTCTGTGTTCCACAGTACTTGGGAGCTACAATAACTAAAATTTGTAACAGCTAACATGTATTAAGTGCTTTTGGTACGCCTTGTACTGCACTAAAAACTTTGCACATATTTTCCTCAGTTAAATTTTGGAACATCCCATGGGAAGGAGGCAGACAAGGACACCGAGCGAGGTACATGGGGGAGTTAAATCATTTGCACAAGGTACCGGGTTAATAGGAAGTAGCAAAGTCAGGATTCAAACTCAGGCCACATGCCTCTAGAGCCCTTCCGAGCATACTGCGTAAGGTGACAGAGAGCATTCTAGAATTGTCCTTGAATTTCATGGTCAAAAGAAACCTTCTACCTAAAGCTATTCACGTGCTGTAATTTTCCAGAAGGGAATGAAGGCCCAAAGAAAGTCAGTGGTTTCATAAGACAGCTGACACTTTGTTCTTCAGACTCTTCGATACCTACAGATGAGGGAGGGCCCCGTGTTCGGTCCAGAACAGAAGCATGCATGTATGCATTACACCCACAAACACATTTAGCACTGGAACCTGTTTAACCTACAGAACTAAACAGGTGACAAAAAGAATCATTCAGAGAAGGATGGCACCTGCAGAGGACACGGGTCTTGTCCCCTTCACCCTCAGCCGGCCCCCATGTCAGGTGGCCCCTTAGCTCCTGCTTTTCAACCCACAGGACAGGAGAAAACAGCCTGGGACCACTTTAGCAAATTAAAGAACCTAAGGAGGAGGTCATTGGAACCACTAATCTGTGGCCTATAGGTCAGAAGCCCAGGTGACATCTAGCATCTGAGGTGGGGCTTGGGGGGCAGACTTATGGGACTTGAGCTTAAGGGCTGATTCCAGGTAGACAGTGTCCAAAATGAGTTGAATTCTTGGACACCCTACCGATTTCCCAGAATTGTTTGGTGGTGTTGGGGGTCGGGAGGCAATGCCCCACATTGGAATTGGGTCTGTGAACCTGAAAAGAGTTGGGATGAGGAGAAATTTTTAATTTTTTTCACAGAGGAAGGGGCCCATGAAAGCAAAAATGCCAAGAGTCCACAAAGCTCATTAAAAAATCTGTAGCATTGGGGCGCCTGGGTGGCTCAGTTGGTTAAGCGACTGCCTTCGGCTCAGGTCATGATCCTGGAGTCCCGGGATCGAGTCCCACATTGAGCTCCTTGCTCGGCAGGGAGTCTGCTTCTCCCTCTGACCTTCCTCCCTCTCATGCTCTCTGTCTCTCATTCTCTCTGTCTCAAATAAATAAATAAAATCTTTTAAAAAAAAATAAAAAATCTGTAGCATTCTTGATACACTGAAAAAAAGCATAACTAAGCATTTCTGTGGGCAGGTCCTGCCTGTGGCCTTCTGACTGGGGCCTCTTGTTTAGTATTCAGAGTTACCTGTGGTCGCTACAGATATGAGGGGTCCTTGCCAAAAGGCCTCTGTCAGAACATTCTAGGCTAGATTATCTTTTCTCCAAATGAAAGGCACAGGTGGAAATGTAACACATATCATGGAGTATTCATAGATTAGCCTGTTTCCAGGCAGTTTTCTTCTCTGTCCCATGCCTCCTGGGTATTTCAAATTATATGAGTGACACAGTCGTGCCTTAAAATACTCATATAATTCAAAGCAAAGCCTTCCCCATCCACCATTCACAGTGCTCATCTCAGAGACAACCATTATCTACAGTTTATAAATCGGCTAAGAACATTTTCTCAAGGAGCAAGAAGGGGAGGATGGAGAGAGCTTAGTCAACGCAGCCCAGGGAAAGCCTCCCTGAGGAGGTAGTATTGGCAAAGAGCTGGATGACACAGGGGCCGGGGTGGGGGGTGTCTAGGCGCAAGAACAGCAAGTGCAAAGGCCCTGAGGCAGGAGCGTGCTTGGTGCGTTCCAGGAGTGGTGAGGAGGTCAGCACGGCCGGAGCAGAGGGAAAGTGGGGGACAGAGGTACAAGTTGTAGCTGGGGAAAATCAGTGTCCAGGTCACATGGGGTCTCCTGGGCCAAACTGGGAACTTTGGCTTTTATTCTGACCATTGGTGGGAGAGTTCGAGCAGAGGAAATCATGCTGTAGCTTCATGCTTTATCAAAGGAACCCTCTGGCCACTGAGTGGAGAGCATAGTGCAAGGGCCGAGGGGAGGGCACGGAAATCAGAAGCCAGTTGAAGAGTCTGCCTCAGCAGTCCAGGTGAGAGACAGGTAGAAAATGCTGATTTAGGGCACCTGGGTGGCTCAGTTGGTTAAGCGACTGCCTTTGGCTCAGGTCATGATCCCGGAGTCCCAGGATCGAGTCCCGCATCAGGCTCCCTGCTCAGCGGGGAGTCTGCTTCTCCCTCTGACCCTACCCCTTCTTGTGCTCTCTCTTTCACTCTCTGTCTCTCAAATAAATAAAATAAAATCTTTAAAAAAAAAAGAAAAGAAAAAAGAAAATGCTGATTTAAGTCAAGACCCTGGGTTTACCAAAGGGCTTTCTTTCTTCCCTGCATCCCGTCTCCCTGCCACAGCTTTTCCAAGGAGGGATGACATCACAGACTCTAATCGTTGACCTATAACTTTAAAAAAACAAACATCAGGAGGCATCATTTCCTTAGTTATCCATCATAATCAGTGCCTCCCGTGCCACCCACGTCGGGGGCCATGGGAGTCTGTCTTAGAGGGGCAGGGGGGTGCATCTGCTCCCAGCTCACACAGGCCTCTGGGGCAGAAAGTAGGTAGGAACCACCTAAGCCCTGCAAGTGGCAAAAATTGGGTCATGTTTTGAATCTTGAAAGTCCCCAGCACCTGCCCGTTCCCTAGAGAGAGCGGTTGCGCTGACCCAGACCTTTAGAAAAGCACGTTGATTCAGTGTTTCCCGAAATGCCTTTCTAGGACAGGTAAGGGACAGGTTTCTCGTGTGGCAGCTCAACAAACCTTGATTTGACTACTTACAAACTTGTTTTGATGTGCGTCCAAAAAAATCTGAATTAGCCTATCAGACACAGAATTTCATGTAGTTACTTGGGTTGAGGCTAAAGTTTATTGCTTAAAGTCACTCTAAGGAAAGATATCAGATAATGATAAATAATAGCACAGGCAGCATACTGAGGAGGCCCCAAAAAGCCATCAGAAAGGGACAGGCAGGGGAGTGTCGTGGGGGGGTTACACGGCATCACCTGTGGGGGGGGGGACCATGAGAGTCACGGAGAAGTGTCAGGGGGACCTCAGCCCTGGCCCGGCAAGGTCGGAAGTTTCAATCACGGAAGGAAACCGGGCCTGGTTTTGTCTGCATGTCCCCAAGTTTATGTGGGACAAAGCAGGTTTGGGTTGGCCCGCCTGCCGTCATTTAAAATATGAAAAACTGGCTTTTCTCTCTGCGCGGCCACATCCTCCAGGTTCTCCCCTCCCGTCAGAGCTGTCTGTCCGTCTGCGTCAGGGCTGGGCTGGGCTGGGCGAGCAGATTAGATGCTGTGGTTTGGTGTCCCAGATGTGGATTTATAGAGCCTCGTCGCTGCGGCAGTTTTAATAAGGCAGGTTACTGTCCCCGCGGGGACGCTTGGCTTCTAGTGCTGCTTCTTCACAGACGCCGCCGTCCTTTCGGGGCCTTGGTAAATTGTACTTGGGCAGCGGACTGACGCCGCTCCCCTGCACCCAGCTGCTTTGGGCAGGGGTGAGTGCCCCGAGCAGCCGGGCCCAGGGACGACGACGGGCCACCATGGCTCAGCCCCTTGGGAAATGAGGGAGACATAAGCACTTGGAGACCCTGGATCTGAGCCCGTTAAAAATACAGAACGGTTCCGCAGGCTGTTCACTTTTTGCCAGCGCAGCATTCGGGCCTGCTGCCGGCAGGTGAATTACGCACCAGGTGGCGGCCCCCTGCTTCCCGGAGAAGGGTCTGGCAGGCCGGGTGGGGAGCCAGCTTTGTCCTTCCTACAGTCCCCGGAGACCCAGAGAGGCCGAGTTCTTAAGACCAGCCGCTCCGGCCTTTCTCCCCATAGTGTGTCAAGAGCGGGCAAAAAGTTGGTTCTGCGCGGAATGCCCTGGATGCGTTCGTGTGAGGAATACTTACGGAGCGCCAGCCCTGTGCCAGGCACCGCCCTGGGCCTCAGGGCTGGGAGGCGCAGGTAACCCCAGCCCTCCTGGTGCTGACATGGGGCTGCAGGCAGACAACAAGCAAGAGGTAAATATGTAAAAGCATATCGTTCGTTAGAGATAACACAGACTCAGAAACTTAAAGAAGGGGTCTGAACTGTCAGGGTTCGGGAATAGAGACAAGAAGGGGGTGAAGGCACAGGCCATCGGGGTGCTGCAGGAAAGGCCTTCCAAGCAAAAGGAGCAGAAGAGGCAAAGGCTCGGAGGTACGAGCAGGCCTGGCAAGTCTGAGGGCAGAGCCGAGGACCCTGTGGCTGCCGAGAGTGGGCAGGGAGGGGGTCTGGATCCAGCAAGGCCTGTGGATGACCCCAGGGACTCTGTTCTGCGGTGAGTGGGAACCGCAGAGGGTGCTAAGGAGAGAAGGCTCTCTGCCCGCTCCTCGCAGAGTAAATGGTCAGCGTCCGGTCAGGAAGCAAAGCCGTTGGCCTAATTCGGAGGAGGGAGGATGACCAGGGGCCCCGGGAGGAGGCAACAAGGCCGCATGGTGGATATACTTGGGAGGAGGGGCAACAGGCCTTGCTGATGGATTGGGTGTGGGAACAGAGAGGTGGGACCAAGGAGTAGCAAGATTATTGTCTAAGTAACTGGAGGAAAGAGGAGGAGGCAGGAGGGGACCGGTGACCACAGGAGCTCAGTTTAGGGCGTGTGTAGAGCACAGCCACGTGACCTCACTGTGAGCGCGGTTCTAGGTTGCACGAAGCCAGTGTGTGCCAAACGCCCTTCCAGAACTTTCTCACCTATGTGCCGCTTGTACTAGTATTGACCTCTTTTAGTCAGCTGTAATTGTTTTGTTTCAAAGAACAAGAGTCCTCCACCACCCTAACTGAGAGAAGCCAGGATCGCTTGTCCTAAGCAGAGGACACTAAACCACTCGACTAAACGTAAGCCGATAACGCTGCCCACTGAGCTCTGAGCAGGCGGCCGGCTCACTCCCCTTGGAGACAGGAGTCGTGTAGGTGTTAAGGATGCGACAGCACCGACTGACACCTTCTCCTGGAGCTTATCAGTAGTAAAGGGAGTACTTTCCCACCACGGGCATCCCCAGTACTTGGCGATGTGATTCTGTGCTGCTCCCATGGCTGATGTACCAGCTAAAGCCACCTCTGGGATGATAAGGAGGGGACCCAACATGCAGCCCAGGACCCTTCTGAGCCTCACGGAAGCCAAGAATTGACCAAGTGCATAGAGGGCTCTGTGCATTCCCTGGCTGTATTCTCACTCCCTCCTGAGTGGTGTGAACCATACGTTTCTGGAACATGACACCCAGCACCACCCATTCCTGTCGGACAGGCCTGGGTTTGAGTCCGCACATCCCACTTCCCAAGCTCTGTGGCTCTGACCAGTCATTTAACTCTCTATCCTCTAAAGGGCTGTTGAGGGGATTAAGTAAAATGATGCTTGACACATGCCCAGCATGGTGCGTAGAGCAAGCATACAGCCAACCAGACTCACTACTGTTAATAATTATGATTATTATTGGCATATAACATTGCCCTCTGCCCCAGGAGGAGGTTGGACCTGTCTCATCAACGAAATTATATTAAGAGGTTGCCAAACCAAGGCCTTCAGGGACCTGGCAGATAACACGAATGGGCAAAAATGGGTGCCAGACTACAGGGCACGCTGGGGAGTGTGGCAAACTGGAGAACACGGGATCCATCGAATGCTATTTCAAGTCAGATTTTCCAAATCCACTGCACAAAAAGCACCGTGAACACAAACCAGCTGGGGCTCTTGAGTTATATAGAAACCTAAAGAGGAAGATCCTGTTTTGTGAATTTAGCAGATATTTACTGAGCACGCACTGTGTGCCAGGCACTGTTCTAGGCTGGGGGATATAACAGTGAACAGAGTAGGCCCAGATCCCTGCCCCCATGTGGCCGAGCCAGGAGGGGCAACGGGCAGCGTGCAAAGAGGTGAACTAGAAGTGGTGTCCGAGGGCAGGAGGTGCTGTGGGGAGAAGTGGGAGGGGAGGGGTGTGGTGGGTGCCAGAAGCAAGAGTAGCAGTGTCCATTCTGAGCCAGGGAAGGCCACTCAGATATTTGACATTTGCTCCATAACCTGAGGGAGATTAGGAGGGAGTCCTCCAGGCAGAGGGCCCAGCTCAGGCAAAGGCCGTGAGGTGGGAATGTGGCTAGTGTTCAAGCCTGGGGCCTCAGCGGCATGACCTTGATATCTGTTTGCGGTAAGAATTCAAGGTAGAAAGAACTGATGGGCAAGCAGAAGGCCTGCCTGCAATCCTGCCACTTCCCCAGGCGGGGCCCAAGGCCGGTGGCATCCCACGGCTCCGCCGGACCCTGAGACCATGCCCTGCTCCCTCTGCAGGCTCCAGCGCATGAGCAGCAGATGGTCGAGGCAGGCCTTGGAAAGCCCACCTCATCCGTCCCCTCCAGAGGGAAGCGTCATACCTGGTAGAAACCCTTAATTGCCTACAGTTACAGCTGGGTCCCCTGGGGCTTCTTGCAAGGGCATGTGACCTTGAGAAGAGACGTTCACACAGTTCCAAGGCCTAATGATTCCTGTTCCGTTCATAACACAAAGCTGGTTCTTTCCTCCACCCACTGCTGGCAGCCTTAGCCGAGAGGCTCAGGGAACACACCTGGTTCCAGGAGGACATCCCTTATAAAACCACCTCAAGTGCTGGGCTGGAAAGGGCAGGCTTTGCTGTGTTTCCTTCCATCACTCTGAGTTTTTATAGAGCACCGATTACATATTCCCCAGGGGGGCGTTGGACAGCGCCCTGAGTTACCCAGAACTCTCAGTCCAGGGAAAGTAGATCATAAACAAATGAACCAGTAAAGGAGACCATTTCAGAAGGAGATAAATGTCAAGAAGAAACATACACTGGTGTGAGAGGGAGTAAACAGTGGAGGCTCCTTCAGACGGGGAGGCCAGCTAGGCCTTGCTGAGGAGGTGACCTTGGGTTGAGATCTAATAATGGGACAAGCTAGCAAAGCAGAGTCTCAGGAAGAGTCCCAGGCAGAAGCAATAGCAAGTGCAAAGATCCTGGGGCAAGGATGAGATTAGAGTATTTGAGAAACCATGAGGAGGCCGGTGTAGCCAGGTGAGCAAGGGGGAGGGGAGAGATGAGGTCAAAGGAACACAGGAGGTGGGTTGGCAGCAAGGGCAAGTCTGGAAGAGTCTTAGACCATGGTAAGGAATTCAGTTTTTCTTCTGAGTGCCATGGGAAGCTATCCAGTGGTTTTAAAGAGTGAGGAGATATGATCTATATTTGCCTCAGGAAAGTTCTAACTCTGTTTCCATCCCTATTTGGCAGAAAGATGGGATAAAAAGAGCCCTATAAATCTCCTTTTCATTCTTCTCTGGTAGGGACAGAGGGTTGAGGTGGGTCTGATCAGTCGTCATTGCATCTCCAAGGGGCTGTTGGTGATTGGGATCGGCAGCTCTCCAGCAAAAACTTCAAATGCCTGGTAGGCCCTGTATTGGTTTACTCTTTCATAGTTCTAGAAGCCAGAAGTCCAGAATTAAGGTGTTGACAGTGTTATGCTTCCTCAAAAGGCTTTAGAGGAGGGGCGCCTGGGTGGCTCAGTCGGTTAAGCGACTGCCTTCGGCTCAGGTCATGATCCCAGGGTCCTGGGATCGAGCCCCGCATCGGGCTCCCTGCTCGGTGGGAGGCCTGCTTCTCCCTCTTCCAGTCACCCTGCTTGTGTTCCCTCTCTCGCTGTGTGTCTCTCTGTCAATTAAATAAATAAATAAAATCTTAAGAAAAAAGGGGGGGTGCTTTAGAGGAGACTCCCTTGCTCTTCCAGCTCCTGGAGGCCCTTCTCTCCAACCTCTGCCTCCGTCCTCACATGACCGTCCCCTTCGTGTCTGTGGGTCTTCTCCCTTCTGTCTCTTAAAAAACACCTGTCATTGGATTTAGGGCCCACCCAAGTAATCCAGAACAATCTCACCCCAAGATCCTTAACTACATCTACAAAGACCCTTTTTCCAAGTAAGGTCACATTCCCAGGTTCTGAGGGTTATGACGTGGACATGTGGGGGAAGGGGGGAAGGCTTTGCATCACTCAAGCCATGACGGACCCTGAGAGCTTTAAGGAAAAATGAAAGCAACTGAGGGTGGCCACAGAAAGGAAGCGGAGGGGCGCCTGGGTGGCTCAGTTGGTTAAGCGACTGCCTTCGGCTCAGGTCATGATCCTGGAGTCCTGGGATCGAGTCCCACATCAGGCTCCCTGCTCGGCAGGGAGTCTGCTTCTCCCTCTGACCCTCCTCCCTCTCATGCTCTCTGTCTCTCATTCTCTCTGTCTCAAATAAATAAAATCTTTAAAAAAAAAAAAAAGAAAGAAAGAAAGCGGAAAGTGATTTCCATTGGATATTTCTCTAAACCTACGAAATATTCAGATACCAGCCATGGTGTTACGCGTCCACTCTGCAAACATTTACTAACTGCCAACGGTGTGTCATATACCACGGGGGCACGAGGATTGAGTACCAAGCAAGGCACACAGTCTTTGCTCTCGTGGGGCCCTCAGCAGGGCAGTGACCATGAAAGCACCTGTGCACAGTAGGCTTCTAGAACACGGTAGTTCCCTTTCCTTCCTAAGTGAATTTCGCTGCTACAGCTTCATTGAGAAACAAGAAAAGGCATGAATGAAGCCACAACACCTGGTGGTATATAATTAAGCCCTAATAACATATGCTGCATGCAGAGTAACAGCTCACGGAATCAGAAGCCAGAGTGATCACTAGAAGAGGTGTGCCTTGGCTGGTGGGTTGAATCTGGGGAGAGGTGGGAAGTGGATTCCAAAGTAGAAGGACGACGTGGACAAAGAAGCAGAGAGCTTTCGGCCGAGGAGTGTGCAGGAAGAGGGTGAGCCCAGTGAGCTGGCATGACCGGATTCCAGTAAAAGTGAACAATTCTTGGGAAAGTTCCAAACAAAACAAAGTAGAATCTTCCCTTGGTGGGGCACCTGGGTGGCTCAGTCGGTTAAGCGTCTGCCTTCAGCTCGGGTCATGATCCCGGGGTCCTGGGATCGAGCCCCACGTTGGGCTCCCTGCTCGGCAGGAAGCCCGCTTCTCCCTCTCCCACTCCCCCTGCTAGTATTCCTTCTCTCGCTGTCTCTCTCTCTCATTCTAGTAAATAAATAAATAAAATCTTAAAAAAAAAAAAAATCTTCCCTTGGTTTACATAGTGGTTGCTTTCCAAAAAAAAAAAAAAAAAAGGTGGGGGGAATACACTGTACATCAATATCCTGCAAAAAACAAAGTTCCACTCTAGGCTTGGATCATTTACAAACAGGTATTTTCCCGCTCCCCATGACCACCCAGTGGGACTGCAGACCCAGGAAATTTCTTGCACAGACATTCCTTGCTGGCCCCTGCCCACACGTGACAGTGGTGCCCCCCGTATGTCCCCAGAGATTTCCAAAATGCAATCTCCCCGGGAGGGGGGTGCCACCCGGTTGAGAACCACTGTTGTCCCGTGGCCCCCTGGGGCACGGGTTAGGAGCTGGCCTGCCGCACCTCACCTTGGCTCCTGCTTGCAGGTTCCATGCAGGTGATGAACAAGACGCGGCGCATCATGGAGCAGGGCGGCGCGCACTTCATCAACGCCTTCGTGACCACGCCCATGTGCTGCCCCTCGCGCTCCTCCATCCTCACCGGGAAGTACGTCCACAACCACAACACCTACACCAACAACGAGAACTGCTCCTCGCCCTCCTGGCAGGCACAGCACGAGAGCCGCACCTTCGCCGTCTACCTCAACAGCACGGGGTACCGGACAGGTACAGGGAGCCAGGAGGCCGCGGGCGGGCGGGCGGGCGGGCAGGGAGCGTCAGAAAGGCTGCCAGGTGCCCTGGCCTCACGCCAGCCCGGGGTCCCTATCCTGCCGGGATTTTAGATGATCTTAGGTGGCCCACGGACAACTTCATTTTAATATAAAAGTTGTGCATTTATGCATTAGAAAAAAGGCAAAATGACTTGCCTATAGTAGTGAAAGAAACGGACCTTTTCAACGGAATTGGCATTTTTTTTAAAAATCAGTCCGTTTAAAATATGAACTATAATACAGAGAGAGGCTGGAAGTACTTATGCACAATTTGCATTCACCGTGGGTTATGTTGGGGACCGATTTGTTGACTTCGGACCATCAGTATGGAAGAAGGTTCCAGAACATTGGGGTGGGGGTGGGGATGAAAATTGGTGTGGAAAATGGAGAGAAGCATATGTGGGACTGTGTGGCCCCTCTGCAGACTGGCCCGGGAGTTGACATGGACGGTTTGTCTACACTTGGCTGTCTGCACTCCCCAGCACGCTCCATCTCTCCTGTGGTCAGTGTGGCGGTGTGCTATTTCGGGAGGGCGGGGGTGGGGGGGTGGACCCAGAGCGAGTGGGGCTTCCTGTCTGTCTTGCGGGAGGTACCTTGGTCGGTTCCCAAGGCTCACCCGCCAGGCCTGGGACAAAGACACAGTGAAAACACTTACCTCTAGCACCACGCAAAATCCTCCAAACCCAATTAAATTGAATTGTTAAGAAGTGAATACTCCCCACCTTGGGTAAGGAACCAAGGCAGTCGTGAAATCAGACATCGTGCCTGAGATATTGCTACCCCGGGGAAGTTGTGTCCGAGGGACAAGGGGCTTGTTTGGTGGGAGTGACAGGAGGGAAGGATCGACGTCTCCCTCAACTCAGTTCAGAGATGAAGCAGCCTTCCAGACTGGGGGGGCTTCTCCTCGGATACACATGTGGCTGGTGGGGCCCATTGGGGTGGTGGGGATCAAGAGGCAGGTGTGTCTCCTTGCAGATTGATTCTCCTGCCATAATCACCCAGAAAGGGGATCCTCCTGAGAGAACCAGGAAGGCCTCGATCCTATACACATAAGCCTGTTGGTTCCTGGGTCTCTACAGAAAACCGCAGGTGTCAGAATTTTCCACAGGTACACTCCCAGGTAGTTGTGGGGACCTGAATATAAATAGAAGAATCGGGACAGAGGTCCTGCAGCAGACCAGAGGGCTCCTATTGGAAGGGGCGTCTGCCACTCAGGTCCAGATAATTATAGCCATTTGTTTTGTGTTCAGTGGTACCAACTTTCAAATATTTCTCACCGAATTTTTAGCTGAAATCTGCTGATATTAAAAAAAAAAAAAAAAAGTTGCCGAACTCAATTTTTTTAAAAATGTACCGTAGGGGCCAAACAAAGGCTGTCTGAAGGCAGAATGTAGCTCACACTCCGCCTTTAGAACATCTGACCAGAAGGTCTGTGTAGAAAACTTCAGATCTGATCTTAGAGGAAAGGATTTCAGTTTTTCGCTGTTGAGTGTGACGTTAGCTGTGGGCTTGTCTTATAGGGCCTCTAGTATGTTGAGGGTACCCACTTTGTTGAGAGTTTTTATCATAAATAGATGTTGGATTTTGTCAAATGTTTTTTTCTGCATCTGTTGAGATGCTTGTATGGTTTTTATCCTTCATTTTCTTCATGTGGTATATCACATAGATCAACTTGCATATGGTAAACCCTTCTAGCATCCCTTGAGTAAATCCCACCTGATCATGGGATGTAATCCTCTTATTGTATTGTTGAATTCAGTTTGCTCATATTTTGTTGAGGGTTTTTGCATCTCTGTTCATCAGGGATATTGGCCTATAATTTCCTTTTCTTGTGGTGTCCTTGTCTGGTTATGGTATCATAGAATGAGTCTAACAGGGTTTTCTCCTCTTCTGTTTTTTGGAGGAATTTGAGAAGGATTGATATTAATTCTTCTTTATTTTTTTTTAAGATTTTGTTTATTTATTTGAGAGAGAGCACGAGCAGAGGGGAGCAGCAGGCAGAGGGAGAAGGAGAAGCAGACTCCTTGCTGAGCAGGGAACCCAATGCAGTACTCGATCCCAGGACCCTGAGATCACAACCCAAGCCAAAGGCAGATGCTTAACCAACTGAGCCACCCAGGCACCCTTAATTCTTCTTTAAATGTTTGTTAGAACATACCGATGAAGCCCTCTGGTCCTGGACTTTTGTTTTTTGGGAGGTTTTAGATTACTGGCTCAATCTCCTTACTAGTAAATGATCTATTCATTTTCTAATTGCTCATGATTCAGTCTTGGTAAGTTGTATCTTTCTAGGAATTTATCCATTTCCTCTAGGCTGTCTAATTTGTAGGTGCATAATTCCTCATAGTAGTCTCATGATCCTTTGTATTTCTGTATAACACCTCTCATTTCTGGTTTTGTTTGAGTCCTTTCTCTTTCTTGGTGAGTCTAGCTAAAGATTTGTCAATTTGGTGGATCTTTTCAAAGAACCAGCTCTTAGCCTCATGGATCTTCTCTGTTGTTTTAGTCTCTATTTCATTTATTTTTATTATAATCTTTGTTATTTTCTCCCTTCTACTAACTTTGGGCTTTGTTCTTCTTTTCCTAGTTCCTTGAGGTGTAAAGTTAGGTGGTTTATTTGAGATTTTTCTTGTCTCTTGATGTAAACATTTATCCCAATGAACTTCCCTCTTAGAACTGCTTTTGCTGCATCCCATACACTTTGGGATGTTTTCTTTCCATTTTCATTTGTCTCGGGTATTTTCTTAAAATTTCTCTTGGTTTCTTGTTTGGCCCAGTGGTTGTTTTAGTAACATGTTGTTGACTCTCCCCATATTTGTGAATTTTCCAGTTTTCTTCTTGTGATTGATTTCTAGTTTCATACATTGTGGTTGGAAAATATGCCTGATACGATTTCAGTTTTCTTAAATGTGTTAAGACTTGTTTTGTGGTCCCACATATGATCTGTCCTGGAGAATGTTCCATGTGCACTTGGGAAGAATGTGTGTTCTGTTCCTTGGGAATGGAATGGTCTGTAAATGTTAAGTTCATCTGGTCTACCGTGTCATTTAAGGCCAATGTTTTCTTACGATTATCTGCCTAAATGATCTATCCGTTGATGAAAGTGGTGTATTAAAGTCCCCTACTATCATTGTATTGCCATCTGTCTCTCTCTTTAGGTCTATTAGCCTTTGCTCTATCTATTTAGGTGTTACTAAATTGATCAGAGATTCAGCTGCTTTGCATTTCTCCTTGTATCTCATTGATGAGAAATGAGTAACATGAGCACATGTGACTGCAGAGGAACCTAAGAAATGCAGTCTCCACTCTGGGTGACCATTTTCCCAGCTAGAAATTCCTTTCTGTAGGAGAAGATGACAGCGGATACTGAGGGAAGATTATCAAACTATAGTAACAGTTCACAACCACTTGTGTGTGACCCCCTTTCAACTACAAGAGATCAGCCTGAACTGTGCAAGATTGAAACCAGAAAAACGTTCCTTCAGTAGTGGACCAACTGTGGGCCAACATATCATGTAAATAGTGCTTTTAGTGCGTTTAGTTGGGCCTTTTATCTTGGAAAAAAAAACTACAAAATTTTGAAAATTACCTTATTTGATGTATCTCATAGCAACAAATGTTATGTTGTGATGGTGACTAATGGGTTGATTCTTTAAGCAAGTGGGTTGGTGAAGGGATAGTTGGGGGGGGGGGTGACTTGTCCAACAAATTGAAGCGATAACAGAATGTGATGTCCTTTACAGAACCTGCAGTTTGCACAGCAAAATCATAACAGGTCATTTTTGCAGAAGCATTTGGGATTTGGTCAGTTTTCCCAAGGGCCTCTCTAAATCCTCTGACTTCTGAATCTTACCCCCAGGAAGTACTTACTATCTCCTCATCCTTTCCAGCGGCCTCTTCTTCAGTTACCTCATGGATCAGAATATTGTTTGTCAATGGATTTGCGTGTGCTTCGAGCTATCCTCCAGCATCCCTTTAATTAATTTTACAAAACCTGGCATCTTTTACAAGATTGGCGTTTTCATTTGGCAAACATCTTACTTTCTGCTACCCCATGCTTGCAGTAGAGACAGACAAAGGACGAAGTGAGACATGCAAAGTAGAAGAAGGATAAATACCAGTTTGTTCTTGGGAATTTCTGTATGTTGGCTTCCTCTGTCCCCGGGGACTGGGATCTCAATTATAAACACCCTGAAAGGGATGAATTGCATCCTCAGTTTCTACAAAAGGTACTCAGTCAACTTTTAGCACATGTCAGCTGCCTGAGTGTGCTCGCTCGCGTTGCATACCCATGGGTCAAGTTCTGTAGTGTTCTGGCAATGAGATTCCTCCCAGCTCTTTGCAAAGCAGTTAAGAGCAAGGACTCTGCCTAGGTTCAAATCCTGATTCCACCACTTTCTAACTGAGTGAATTTGGACACGTTATTTAACTTCTTAGTCTTGGTTACCTCGAGGAAGGATAAGAATGTTACTTAGCTCCTAGGGTTTTGTGGGGATGAAATGTTAGAACAGTGACACACAGTAAGCCCTTAAGCAGTGTTAGCCCTGATGGTGGTGATGATTTACACAAGGAGCATAGCATCGCATGACCCACCCCAGAGCAGTGTTCCCAGGAATGTTGCCATAGATCAGCTTGGATGGTGAAAATAAGTTGTGCACATGGATTAAAATTGGCAGCACGTGCTCAATCCCTCTGGTAATCAGCAAAATGCAAATGAAGGCAACAGTGGCCATAGCAAATACGCAGAGGCCCCATCACACCAAAGGTTGGTGGGGATGTGGGGAAACCGAGTCCCACACATTAGCAGTGGGAACACACATGGGCAACTCCACTGCCCACGAGCAATTTGGTGACTTCCAGCAAAGCGGAAATCAAGGACTGTGGGAATGAGGAGGAAGGAGAACGTACTGAGGTGGCAATCACAGATTTCCACTACACTGCTTTGCGGGGGGGCAGGGTGGGGGAGGACACCTTTTCTGGCGCTTGCTGGCAAATTAGACAGAAGTGCCCATTGTCTTCTCGTTGGGATGACGCTTTTCTCGTTCCACGCTACCATCTGAGCCTGGCAGTTCTGAGGTGGTCTCCGTGCCCAGCTTCTGCCATCTGGTACAGACTTTTGTAGGGATGTGGGCACTGGTGGTGAGCTTTCAGCCCCTCCCTCATCATGTTCTAGAATGCACCGGGGGTTGGGGGGAGGCCTCTCACTACAAGCCCAGACTACATCAGGGCCCCCAGTTGGAGCTGTTTGGAAATTTGGCCTTGAGCACCCCAATTATTTTCACTCTTCTGCTCACACAAAGCTGGGGAGGGAGGTCAGCTGAGGCTCTGCACTACTTGGCTGTCCACCTTGGGCGGCCGCCCTCACTTGGGGGGCAGGGGGTCTGGGCCATGACGCCGGCCCTGGCAGGGCACATGAGGTATTAGTGAGGCTGGGGCAACCTGCTGCCTCTCGCACAAGAGGCCAGGAAGGCGGCCCTGGGCATGGTGGCATCCCTGGCAAGACTCACTGCGTGCGTGCGTGTGTAGGACTGCGCAGATGTGAGGATTGGTGCTCAGGTGCCTTCCTCTGTTTCTTTTTGTGGAAGAATCCTCACCCCTCCCTCTTTCCACCACTCTGTTTGATCTGCCTTTATCCTCTTGCCCTGAACCCCACACTGAACCTGAACCCCAGCTTCCAGCTGCCTACTTACCATCTCCCCTTGGACCCGCGCCTGGCATTTCAAACCTGACGTGTGCGAAGCGGCCTCCTGATCGCGTCCCCCTCCCCGAACGTGTCCCATGGTCTCCCCTGGCGGCTCCAGGATTCCGGAACATTCGTGTCGTCCCTGCTTTTCTTCCTTGCTGTCACGCCACATCTAGTCATCAGCAAATCCCGCCAGCGCTCTCTTCGGGATATTCCAGAGCTCACCCGCCACCACCCTTCCTGGAGTTGCCACCATGTCTCGCCTGCATGGCACAGCCCTCTCCTCCCTGCACGCCGCTCCTGTCCTCACCCGCTGCGCTCCGTTCCCGCCTCAGTGGCCCGAGGGATCCTGTCTCTCCTCTGCCTGCAGTGCCCCCATGGGCCCCCCACAGTCACCTCGGGGTCCTGATGATCCGCCCCCCTGCCCCTCACCTCCTGACCACCTCACCTCCTGTCCTCCCCCTCCGTTGCTCTACTCCTTCCTGTTTCTCAAACAGTCCACCCGGCGCCCCCTCAAGGGACTTTGTGCTTATTCTTTCCTTTTCTAGAAACTTCTTCCCTACATATCTACATGGCCCATTCACTCACTTCCCTCAGATCTTTGTTTAATTATCGCCTCCTCAGAGAAGCCTTCCTTGACTAGCGCATCCAAAAGAGGGTTCCTGTCCCCTCTTTATCCCCTCACCCTGCTTTATTTTCCTTCAGAGCTCTCGTCACCGCTTAACATCTATCTGTATATTTGTTGTCCAGCCTCCCAAGCTAAGGGATGTCCCCGTCCGCCCCTTCAGGACTCCCTGGCCTGGCTCCTGCTCAGCCCGGCTCTCTGGCCCTCTCCAGCACTAACGTGGGCTCTGCCACTGCTCTCGCTGGTCGCCTCCCTTCTGAGACGCCCGCTCCATGGAAGGGGGGACAGCTGTGCCCTCCGCACCCCCGTGCCTGCAAGAGGGTGCGCCCCGTCTTTGGCGAGCGGCGAGTCATGGCAGGACGAGCGGATGAGTCTGCGTGTTCTGTCCAGAGCCAGCAGCCCCCACCACCACCCTCCCCATCTCTCTATACCCCTCTCTTCTCTCCCGGCTCGCTTCTCCCCACCCCCACCATCTCAGCCCCTCCTCCTTTCTTCTGGGCCCTTCTGCACACACACAGAAGAAAGGACTTGGATTCTTCCTGTGGGCGCCTCCTCGGGGGCTCCTGGTGCAGCTGTCCCGCCTTCACAATGGCAGCCTTCTCTGTGCTTGGCCTCTCTCCTGTTTGTGCTCCCCGCTCCCTTCCCCTCCCCTCAAGTGAGCACACACACGTTTGCACACACAGCTCCCTTCTTCCCTTGTCCAGCTGCCCCCTCTCTCCGGCCTGGGGGTGTGACCACAGAGCGTGTTCACTCGCCCCGCAAAGTAGACCCACCTTCGGGATGCTGACAGGAGTCAGGCAGCCCTCCAGGGCCCAGGCTGGCCCAGGGTGTCCTTAAGAGGGACACGTGTGTCACATCCACGTTCATCTTCAAGCTGAATTTCTTCAAACTCAGATTTCAGGGGGGACTTCCTTTCTCCAAGATCTTTAAGTTTCAAAACAAGTAAAACACTGGTGCAGGAGTCTAGAGAACTTGGTTCTGCTTCTAACTCCTTTGTAACCTTGAGCTGAGACCTGGCCCCCTCCAGCCTCAGTTTCCCCATCTGTGCAGTGGAGTTACAACGTATGTGTATGTTACCCAGTGCCTTTGCTATGACCCCACCCTTGAGGGTCATGTGACCAGTGCCCACACATCTGGGAGGGGGGCTCCCTGGGGCTGGAAGAGAAAGGGGCCACTTGGAAAGACAGGAAGCGGGTGGTCCTGCTTCCCAACTTTTCAGAAGCTGGGTGTGAGGCTGATGGGTGGAGACTCCTCTCTGCCCCCAGGCGACACTCCAGCGCAGACCCTCTCCGTCCCCAACTCGGCAGCTGGTAGCTGGTGTAAGGGTTTCCTGCGGCCCCTGTAACAAAGCCCCACAAACTGCCTGGCTTCAAACAACAGAATTCTATTCTCTCACCGTTCTGGAGGCCAGAAGCCCCAAATCCAGTGTCAGCAGGGGCCACACTCCCGCTGATGGCTCTTGGGGGGGATCCTTCCTTGTCTCCTCCAGCTACTGGGGGTTGCTGGAAATCTTTGCCGTTCCTTGGCTTGCGGCTGCACTGCTCCCGGCTCTGCCTCCCCGAGGGTCCCTCTCTCTCTGCACACAGCCTTCTCCCGTGCGTGTCCGTGTCCAAATTCCCCTCTTCTTCTAAGGACACCAGTCACTGGATGAGGCCCCGCCCTAATTCGTATGACCCCGTCTTAACTCGATGACGTCTACAAAGGCCCTATTTCCAAATAAAGTTACGTTCCCATGTACCCAGAGTTAGAACTTGAACGTATATTTTGGGGGACGCAAGTCAACCCACCTCAGCTGGGTTCTTTCCTGCAGACCACCTGATTTAATCCCCGCAGTGACACGTTAACCTCCATTAAAGCTGCATAATCTTGCATTAAACGAGCAAACCCTTGGGCGCCTGGGTGGCTCAGTTGGTTAAGCGACTGCCTTCGGCTCAGGTCATGATCCCAGGGTCCTGGGATCGAGTCCCACATCGGGCTCCTGGCTCAGCAGGAAGCCTGCTTCTCCCTCTCCCACTCCCCCTGCTTTGGTTCCTGCTCTCGCTGTCTCTGTCTCTGTCAAATAAATAAATAAATAAATAAATAAAATCTTTAAATGAGCAAACCCTGCAGACAACCAAGGACTCTCAGAAAAGCCTGCTGCCTCCCCCTTCGCCGTCCACTGGGGTCCTAAGCATGGCGCGTGGTGGCCGCCCAGCCCGTGGGCAACTTGCTATGGATCCTCTCGCAGGGTCTCTAACTTTTATTTCACTCAGGAAGTCGCTAACTTTGGTGGGCATTAAAATAATCGCGGAAGTCAAATAAAAGTGAGAAGCAGGATGCTATGTTGGGTGGATGTGTAAAGCCTGCCTACAGGTCTCCAAGGGTTTGAGGGAGTTTTCAGGCTAAATGTGACCTTTTGCAGTCTCTCCCTGGCGTGAACTGCAACTCCCCTGAACATTCTAGAAGGGTCTACACTAGAGCTGCTGGGCCCAGCACGGCCACTGGTCACTGGGAACTAACTTTAAGTTCATTACGTCAAAATAAAAATTCGGTTTTTTAGGGGCGCCTGGGTGGCTCAGTCGTTAAGCGTCTGCCTTCGGCTCAGGTCATGATCCCAGGGTCCTGGGATCGAGTCCCTCATCAGGCTCCCTGCTCAGCAGGAAGCCTGCTTCTCCCTCTCCCACTCCCCCTGCTTGTGTTCCTGCTCTCACTCTCTCTCTCTCTGTGAAATAAATACATAAAATCTTAAAATTAAAAAAAACTCAGTTTTTTAGTCATCTTAGGCACGTTTCGAGTGCCCATTGGGCACACGTGGGTGTCTGAGTGGATGGTGCAGATATAGACTGTTTTCTGTCGTCACAAAAAGTCCTCTTGGACGGCCTTGGGGTAGAGTGTAATTCAAGCAAAATTTTGGGGAGGGGGACACAGACCTTTCAGAAGATAAAAAGAACGACGACAACGACAGTAATTTTAAAATGCAAGCTGTGCCTATTGAGCCCTTACCGTGCCAGGCGCTTTACACGATTCGTCTTCCTTAATCCTCACATTAGGTGGGTGCATCCCCTCCTTCTTCCTGCGGTGTTTCCCCTGAGGCCCGAGCTCCATGATCTGGTTCCTTCCCAGGCCGCCCTGAGGCTGGGCCACGGGTCAGGCTTTCAGGAGCACGGGGCAGCTACCCAGGGGCCTGTGGGCCTGTGGGTCCCACCTGTCCACGGCCTGGGCCTGTGGGTCCCACCTGTCCACGGCCAGGGCCTCCTTCTCTGAGCACCTGGCACATCCCACCCCGTAGCCAGCAGGTCACTTCCAGCAGAACACATCTGTGCCGTCATGGGGAGAGAGCTTTCAGCAAAGGAAGGGGAACGGGGCGCCCCTCTGTGTCAGCCCTCCCAAGGCCACGGAGGAGTCCGCTCTCCACCATGCCTGCGTGAGCCCTTTTCTGCCCAGAGAAACCAAACCCTAGCGCCTGGAGGGGCCGGGCGGGGAAGGGGGCAACGCCACAGAGCCCAGGCAGAGGTGCCCATTGGATGATAGATGGGCCCAGAGGTGCCAGATCTTCCCATTTGTCAGAAGTGTGACACCCAGATTTTTACATCAAATTGTCCAGATTTCAGATGCAGACTGTTTGCTCTACTTTAAAAAATAAATAAATAAAAACAGCAGGCAGACCCAAAGCAAACACACCTGTGGGATGGATTCAGCCCACAGGCCACTGGTTACAAACTTTTTTTAACCGGTGGTTCCCAAGGGAACACACTGCCCCCTAGGGGCCAAAATCTGTGAAAGTGTTTCTGGTGGTTGTCAAAGTTGGGGATGCTGCTTAGAGTCCGAGGGGCAGGAACCAGGGACCTTCTGTGGCCTGTTGTGCGAGGGAGAGCCCGATGGGGCTCCCAAATTCCCTTTTGTTCTATGCGGCTTCCGAGTCTTCCACCAGATCATTATATGAATGGATTCTTTTACATGTATTGTGATCTGAGCCTTGATCCTAAGTCCTTTTTATGCATAACCACCGGAGGTATTCTGCACAGTTTTAGGATCCTCTGAATTTTCCAGGAATGTGAGTGGTCAGTAAATGGAAGGAATATCATACTTGAATGCAAAGCTTTTCCAGGAGTTATCCCACATTCCTGAAAGTCTCAGCACTGAGGGCAGGGCCACCAGAAGCACTTGGCTTGCGAGTGCCGCGGGCCCACCCAGCCTGCATCAGTCTCTCACAGGCCTCTGAATCCGTGTCTAGGTGCCACCTGACGACTCCATCGCGTCTCCTTGATGGATGGGCTCAAAAGTTCATACGGAAATTTTTCTTTGTTATAAATTGCCTTCCTTTTATTCTTCTTACAGGCTGTAATTACGGCATTGTATTGATTTTGGGGGGGAAATAAAAATGTGCCTAGGTAGTTTTTGTCACCTGCAGTTTTCTTTCAGGAAAATAAGGGAGTGTTACAAAATATTTGTCATAGAAATGGACATCAGCCTCATGGCACTGGGAGCTCCTCTTCAAAGCATCAGCTTAGTGTCACCTTCCTCCAAGGTGATAAATATCCAATGATTGACAGTCTCCCCAGGCCTTGTTCTAAGAGTCTGTTGTGGGTTTCCTCCCCACCCCTCCCCCAGCCCCCCACCCGTTCTATCCTTCTGGACAAAACCATGCTTTAAAAGGGGCAGAAAGATTTTCAAATACCGCCCTTCCTGATGCTGACTCAGCAGCGATAAAACTTGTCACCGGTGCCATAGGGAAGCCCGCCGTGCCCAGCTCATCAAGTTTCCAGGGCTTGGATGGGCCCCAACCTCCTTGGCTGGAGGTCCGTGACCCTCCCAAGGAGTGGGGGACCAAGGGCAGCCTGTAATTCGAGGCCCAAGCAGCCTGCCCTCCACACCTCAACACTGTGACAGCTCAGCCTTCCTCAGTAGCAATGAGCTTGCCGCAAACAGGCAGGAGCAACCCTAGGCCTTCACTCTGGTCCCTGCCTCTCCCCAGTGATTAGCCATTCCTCCTCCACACCCGGCACCAAGAGGAAGCTTTGAAAAATGCCATTCTAATCGTGTCACCCCTTGCACAAGACCCTCCACTGGCTGCCCGATGCCCTTAGAATAAACTCAGCTCCTTGCTAGAGCTGCCAAGGCCTTTCTTAGCTCCCCTCTCTGTGCACATCTCCTACCTCTCTTCCTTTCTGACAACACTCAGACTGCCTGGCCTCTTTGCTGTTCCTCAAACATTCCAAGTTCACACTTGCCCCAGGACCTTTGCACTTGTGGTTGCATCTGCCGAGAGCACTGCTCACACAGCTTGTTTCTTGTCATCATTCACCTTCTGTCTCTAACATCCCTGCTGCTTCCCTGACCTCCCTGCATGAATTAGCCCTCTCCAACCCCTGTCACTCTCTACCATGATACCCTGCTCTATGTCCTTTGTAGGATTTATCGTCCCCTTGAAATTATGTCAGGTGTTTTGAATTCATTATTATCATCCCCTTGAAATTATGTCAGGTGTTTTGAATTTATTGTGTTCACTGCTGTATCCTCCTGTCCAAGAACAGTGCCAGGCAGGTATTGGGTACCCAGTAAAGATTTGAATGAACAGATGACTCTTCGGCCTTAGGCTTGAAGTAAGCAGAAAATGAGAACAAAATGGAATTTGGATTACTGTCTCCCCTTTCCAGCATTCAGAAATATAATTGCAATTAGTCCAGGCAAATGTAGCTCAGTCCCAGCACTCAAACATTGTCACCAGAACCCGTCTTTCAGCTTCTTGGATTTTCTTTCATTTGGGTTAGCTTTATGCTTAGGATGATTCTGCTTTGTGACGTTAAGATGGCCTTCACAGGTCCCACCCCACCGGCGTAGTAGTGACCCTGGCTGAAAGAGCCTCTTCCCAGTGCTCCAGCAAAAGTCTCAGGGGAGGCTTTCATTGGCTCAGCGAGGGTCATATGCCCCTCCCTTACCCAATCACAGAGGCCAGGGGAGGGGGGACACCCTGACTGGCCAACCCCAGAGGCCAGGGGAAGGGAGACACCATGATTGGCAAACCCCAGGTCAGGTGCCTAGCCCAGGAACCGGGAGCCAGAAACAGTCTCACTTGAATAGGTACCTCAGAAGGCACAGTTACCAAAAGACAGGAGAATGGATGCTGGGCAGAAAAATAAAGCAGATGTCTACTATAGAAACCCAAATCCAGCTTTCCCCCCATCAAGGGGCAAGTGGGGGGAGGGCATTTCTCCCAGCTCTCTCTGCTTCCAGCACAAGATGCCTCCTTCGCGTGTAATTATGCCCCCACCTTCCTCGTTTGCTTTCCCACAGTTCTCAGTTCAGCAAGATCCCATCTCTGGCTTCCCAAACTTTCACGGCATTGATTTATCACTTTGTGCAGCAATTTGCGTTTGGTGTCTTTTCAAAAGCAGAAGAAAGAGGCTCATGTTGTAACCTTGCAAGCAGCCCAAAGTTAAAAGGATCCAGTTACAGAATATCAGAAATGCCCCAGCCCTAAGAGCTTTGGGGCTCAGGGTTTATTTAATGCCTTTCTTCCCAGCCCTGCTTCCCCAGCCAATTTGTCTGCCAAAAAAACAAAGACTTCAGTCCTGTGGCATTTTGCATCTAATATTTATAGTGCTCTGGAGTTTGCAAAAGCATTTCCTTCTCATTTATCTCTTGTACCTCAGGAGACCCCAGCTCCACCCCCAGAAAGTTAGTGGGATTGTTTTCCCCTGCCCAGATCAGGAGCCCCCAAAGCCAAAGGATGGATGATGAAGGTCTCACAACCCAGGGCCCTCCTGTGGGCAGCGGCGGTGAGATTGAACCTTGGCCGGGACCAGTTCAGCCTCTATTCTGCACCCCTTGGGACCACATGTGGGTCTTGCAAAATAGCAGCCAACAGCCCGAGTTCACACTTTAACCCCAAATACGTTCTGTTTGAATTATAAGGTGTCGTTTAAAATCTGGAAACTTCACCAAAAAGTTCAGGTTCCAAACTTTGCTTTAAAAGAGGAGGTGGGGGGGCGCCTAGGTGGCTCAGTCAGTTAAGCATCTGACTCTTGATTTCGGCTCAGGTCATGATCTCAGGGTCATGAGATCGAGCCCTGAGTTGGGCTCCTCCCCCTCCCTCGCTCTCTCTCTGCTCCTCCCCCACACACTCGTGTGCACTCTGTCTCTCAAAAAAAAAAAAAAAAAAATGAACTGGCCAAATATTAGCAAAATTCCTGGACAGTAGGAGTCAGTAGACTGCAGCCCACAGAAATGTGTTTTCTGTTTTTATAAATAAAGTTTTATTAGAACACAGCTTTTTCGTTCACGTATTGTCTACAGCTGCTTATGCTCTGCTGTGGCAGAGTTGAACAATTGCAACAGAGACCACATGGCTGCAGAGCGAAACTACTTACAGTCTGAGCGTTGGCAGAAAAAGGCTTGCTGTCCCCTCCTAGATGGCAGTCGCCAGCTGGATTTGTGTCACAGCTCCCCCCGGTATTTGCTAGAATATAGGTACAGCTAAAGGTGTTTCAGTCCCCAGAGAGCAGTGGTTTAGAGTGCTTATTTTTCTCTCCTTTGACAGTTTGGGCACTAACAGCCTAGGGCTGATCTGGCAGGCCTGGTGTTGGTGCCCAGGCTCCTTCTGTGATGTTGCCCCACCATCCTGGGGGGCTGCCCGTGTCCAGAATGGCTCACCGCGTCCACAGCCAGCCAGCAGGAAGTCGAAGATACAGGGGGAGGCACCCCCCACTTTCTGTAGGCGCATTACCAGAACTCACACCACTTCCACCCACCTACATCTCCTCCAAAAGTCGGTCATGGCCGCTTCCCGCAGTGAGGGAGGCTGAGAATGTCACCTCCATTCTGCTAGCCTTGGACCCAGCTAGTAATTCTGCTTCTGTGGAGAGAAGCGGCACAGGGGCACTGGGGTGACACCGCAGATTCTGAGACTTCACAGGCATGGCTAGAATCGCCATTCTCTGCACACCTCTCCTCTTTTTTTTTTTTTTTTTAGATTTTATTTATTTATTTGAGAGAGAGAATGAGAGACAGAGAGCACGAGAGGGAAGAGGGTCAGAGGGAGAAGCAGACACCCCGCCGAGCAGGGAGCCCGATGCGGGACTCGATCCCGGGACTCCAGGATCTTGACCTGAGCCGAAGGCAGTCGCTTAACCAACTGAGCCACCCAGGCGCCCCCACACCTCTCCTCTTATCCTCGGTCCGTTCCATTCACTTTACCGGAGCACCTGACTCCCATTTGAGTTTGTGGGCCTGGTTGTAAATTATGTAGGCACTCTCCCAGGGGAGGAGGAAGAAAGGGAGCTGATGTACTCCAGAGCAGAGGGAAGGTTGCAGGCATGGAATCATACCACATGTGCCCCTTCTTACATAAACTAGTGACCGGGAAATAATTGAGCCCAATACACTCCCAGCTCTAGGGCTCAAAGCGTTGGGCCGGGCAGAAGCTGAGCTGTACTTCAAAAGTGATAATGCCTGGTGGGGACTGTGGTCAGCATGCTCGCTCATCCTGGAGAAGGAACCATCATCATCCTTAGCAGCGGGAGCTGAGCTGATCCCGCCACACTCCTGGAAATGCTTCCTACGTCTGGCTTCCTGCTGGGTCCTCCTCCTAACCCACCTGCAGCCCCTTTCCATCTGCTAGGCTGGTGGCCCATCATCCTGACCCCTTCCTCGGGAGCGCAGGGCCCTCTTCTCTAGCAATACTCTTTCCCTCCCTGGGGATTTTACCTCTCTGAGAGCCACGTGTCCCCCTCGGCATTTGTGTAGATCCTTTTCAGAATACGCTCAAATTAAATGCAAAGAAGGAAACACACGGGATTACAAAAGAAGCCAGTGGTATCAAAATACTTTATAACCTGTGATGGGTATGCTTCTTCACACTTTAAATGATGTGATGTCGTGGTTTTGGGGGGGTAACTGATGGGTCTGATAACTCGCATGATTTAGTGCTGACTTCAGTGATATCTCGAGATGTCTGGTTACCTGTAGCATGATAGGAAAACACCTGTGACTTCTGTTGGTGACAGAGGCACAGTTAGTGCTGTTATTCTGATTTGTTGCCTTCTTTCATTATGGGAGAGAGTAGTAAGGGGGTCATGAAAATCAATACAGATGGCGTTTTCCCATCCCCGTTCAGGGATCTATAGATTGAGAACCCCTTCCCTGGGTGATCTCGTGGAGTTCCACAGATCCAAATGCCACCGAAATGCTGACGACCCCACATTTCTCCTCCCAGCCCAGACCTTGCCCTTGAACCTGAATGCATACCTCCAGGCTGCCCACTCCGTCTCCACCTCATCTGCCCAGCTAACGGGAACCTCATGGTTAATGTGTGTGACCTCGAGTTCTTTGTCACCCCCACCACAGAAACCGCCCCTCCCCTGGTGCCCCCTTCCTCAGTGATGGGCGGATGTCCTTGTTGCTCAGGACAGAAACCTTGAAATTGTCCTTGACTTCTCTCACTTCTTTTCCACACTGCATCTAATCCATCCGCAAACCGTGGCAGTTCCAACTGCAAAAATAGCCTGAAAACCAACCCAGGCCTCTGCCCCCACCTGCTTAGAACCATCCCAGCCTCTCTCCTGAATTACCGTGACAGCCTCCAGGGGTCCTGTTTCCCTGCTTCAGACTGTCCTCAATCCTGGAACGTAACTCCATGAGGGTGTGGCTTTAGTTGTTTGTCAATTTATTCTGTTTTGTTCGGTTGTGTCCCTAGTACCTAGAACCATGCCTGGCAAATAAGCAGTAGTCTTCTAAGTGTTTACTGAATGAGTGAATGCATGCATGCATGCATGCATGCATGAATGAATGAATGAATGAATGAATGAATGAATACACAACATCCCGATAAATAATGTTATAATACAAACAGCAACCAGCATTTGGGGGGCACTTTCCCTGTGTTTCCTCATTGAACTCTCCCCAGCACCTATGTCAGGCAGGCATATTATTATCCCCATTTTATAGTTGGGAAAACTGAGCTGGCAGATGGGAATAGCTAGATTTAAACCGGGGCTGTCAGCTCCAGAGCCCATGCTCAGCCTCACACCCAACTACCTCCCAAGACAAAAACACCCCTTGAACCCCTCCTACACGTCTGGACAGAGTGACCGAGGTGATGTCTGGTTCCTGCCTGTGTTCCCACGCTGGCATTCTGAGAAAGGCGAGGGAGTGGCCTTCCCTCAGCAGTCCACAGGCAGATAAATCTTGGAGCATGGAGCGTGGGGAATGACCTCAGTGTGGAATCTCTGTTCCACCTGGACTTCCAGCAGGAAGCACTCTGGAGGGTAGTTGGAGCCTATGGAGGAGCAGGGTCTGCGGGATCACGAGGTCCGACTGTCCTTGCCCCTGGCTTTAGCTGTTGAGCAGCTCACTTGCTATTTCCTTTCTCCCTCACGAGTGTCCCCGGCTCCCCGACTGCAGCCGACAGGAGGCGCTTCCATCTGCAGGGACTGGGGGTGCCATCCTGCTGGGAGGCGGGGCGAGGTAGGGGGTGGAGATGGCCCCCTGGGTTCGAGTCTCAACCCTGCCACTCACCGGCCACTGTGGGACGCTGGGCACAAAGGGACTTCACCTCTCCATGCCTCAGTTCCTCCAACTGTAAACTGGAGACAAAAGGTGTGTCTGTCTCATTGGGTTGTTGGGGAACATCATTACCCTCCAAACTAGCAGTTCTCAAAGTGGGGCCCAAGAGCCTTGGACCCAGAACTCTCTTCATGATAATACTGAGACAGGATTTGCCCTTCACCCTTATTTGCTTCAAGGGTATAGTGTTTTCTGAGGCTGTGTAACGCACCCACAGTTATTTCAAAAGGCCATTTTTCTTGAAACAGAACCAAAACAACATAGCTCACCAGGCTGAACGCAGGAGTAGATCCGTGAATCCAGCTGCCTTTTATTAAGCCAGACATTAGAGAGATTGGCAAACACAGACAGCAGTACAGCTCTTCTCACTGATTTTATTTTGTTTGGGGAAAATCTATTTAGCATTTTTAAAAATACACACTAACAAGGAGGTTTATTGTTACTATTTTTAAATGAATTAATATGTTTTAAATTTCTCTGTTTTTTGACGTGGTAGCTATCGCTAGATAAAACCGACATAAATAAATCTATTTGGGGTCCTCAGGAATCGTTAAGAATCTAAAGGGACTTAGGTACCAGAACGTTGTTAAGTGACACTGGCCTTGGGCCCTTCTTCAGGTTTGCAGAGCACCCCGTGGTGAAGTCATGCCCCGTGTGGGTTAAGTAGATCCAGATTCAAACTGATGCCACGAAATCAAATAGAAAGACAATAATGTAACAATTCTCCCTGCTTCTCCACTCAAAGATGATGTACCCCATGTAATGGGCAATGAGAATGCTCTTCCCTCAGTGGGACCTGATCCCCCAAGGCCCCCCCAGAACCTGGGTATTCGGAGGTTCAGTCATTCCCTCATTCACACCACAAATGTCTGTTGAGGCCTTCCTGCTTCCCAAGTTCTGTTCTAGATACAGGGACACAGGCAGAAACAAGGAGTACAGAAAGCTCTGACCTCGAGGAGCTGATGTTCTCGTGGGGCAGGCAGGTGATAAAACCCAAAAGACAAATAAATTAGTCAGATGGTGAGAAATACTGTGCAGAAACAGTGAGGAGAAGAGAGAGCACCAGGGTAGGGAGAGTTCATTTGAACAGGATGGTTGGGAATGTAACCCAGTAAGGTAGTATTCAAGCAAATGCCTGGAAAAGGTGAGGAAGTGATCCATGCAGGGGTCTGAGGAAGACGGTCGTGCAGAGGGAACAGCAAGAGCAAAGGCCCTGAGGCAGAAATGAACTTCAAGCCTTGGGAAGACAGGAAGAGGCCACTGCGGCTGGAGCAGAATGGACCGAGGCAAAGTGAGGGAGACGAGGTCAGGGAGGGGGTAGGCCAAGGACTCTGGGGTTTTACTTGGGGTCCAATGTAGAGCCATCACAGGGTTTTGAGCAGAACTGTGGCTTTATCAGATCTGTGGTTTAGCAGATTGTTTCTGGCTATTGTAGCGCAAGACCAGGGAGGAGGTTCTAGCAAGGCCCCCGTGAGGGAAGGTGTTGGCTGGGACGCAGCCGGTCACAGGGACATGTGGGAAGCGCTCAGTCCTGAGTCCCTTCTGAAGGTAGAGGCACCATGACAGACCGTCAGTGGGTGTGAGTGGGCACAGAGGAGCTGAAGACCCCCCCCCTGGGTGTGTGGCCTGAGCAACTGGCATTGACTGGAATGTTGGGAGAGAAGCAGGTTGAGGGGACCGAGCAAGGGTCCAGTTCGAAACGCCTGCTTGGCACCGAGTGAATTGACCTGAGGGAAAACAGGAAGTTTGTGACCGTGCAAACAATACCTAAAGATGACAAAACGTGGGAAAGAGGCCCACAGACGACTGGAATTTAGAAGATGTCACAAAGACCAAAGACCCCTTTTTGCTTTCCCAAACTCCGGGCATGTGAAATGGAGTGGTTTCTTCCAGGAAAGATGGACTTTCCAGAAGGTTCTACTTCACTTTTCACTGACCTTTCCGAATCACCCTGGGAAGCATTGTTTGTCATTGGCTCAGCTCCGCAGCCAGGCTGTCATTGCTCACAGATGAGTGTCGTGCCCAGCTGATCCCTCTGTGCCATATCAGCAGCCTTCCCCAGGCTCATCACTGGAGTCTCGGAGGGGCCTTGTGATTTGCCAAGGCGGCGTCACAGCTGGTTTCTAGCACCCGTTTTCATTTCTCCGGAGAACTGCATTTTCATCCCCCACCCCCACCCCGCCCCAAAAAAGGAAGCAGGTTATATTTTGAGAACCCTCACAGCTCCTTTTTTTGGAGTGCTTACTCTGGGCCAGACATGATCTCATTTGTTGCTGTTCCCATTTTATAGATGAAGTCACCGAGGCTTAGGGAGGGGTGCTCACTTACCCGAGGAGACAGGGCTCAAACCTGGCCCTCTGAGCCCAGAAACCAAGCCTTCAGAGCCTCACCGCACCCCCTCTGAGTCACTGGGGTTCTCAGCCCAGGCACTACTTGCCACTGTGGAGTCGGGTCCTGCTCTGTGGTGGGGGCCGCCCTGGGCCCTGGAGGCTGATTAGCACATCCCTGGCCTCCACCCACTAGAGGCCCCAGCACCCTCTCCGCTAGTTGGGACAACCAGAAATGCCTCCAGACACGGCCCCCAATGTCCCCTGGGGAGCACTCGCCCCCGTTGGCCCGATGCATGTTGGGTGTGCTCTGCACACAGGCTCTGGGGTGACCTCCCGGCCACCTCCGCTGACACCCAGCATTCTCGTCTGCAGACACTGTAATAGAAATCCCTTTTAATAAAACATTTAGTTGGGGCATCTCCAGTTCTCCTACCCTCCCAGGGGTGGGGAGAGCTTAAAACACTGGCGAGGGGCAGCTTTGCACCATGCGGCCTGTGTGTCTCACCCAAAACCATCAACCCGGTCACCCTGTCAGAGCTATGACTGTGCGCCCACCGCGGGCCAGGTCCTGGGCAGGTGCCATGGCGCCCAGGAAAGGCCCCTGTGTGGGGAAATGATGACAAACGAGAGAGCAAACACATCTGCAGGTGATTTCCGAGGGTGCTGAGGGCCACAGAGAAGATAGCCTGGTACAGAGGGACCGGGGCCTTGAAATAGGGCGACTCCTCTGAGGAGGTGCCGTCTGATCTGAGACATCACGGTAAGAAGGAGTCAGTCCACGTGAGCAGAGAGAAGGCCCATGTGTGAGGCAGAGGGAAGAGCAGATGCGATATGCCCTGAGGTGGCAGTGAGTTTGGTGTGTTTTAAGGAAGAAGAGGCCTGGAGTGGCTAGAAGAGAGTGAGCAGAGGGGCGAGGGGTGGGAGACATGGGCGGAGGTAGCAAGACAGGTGGACAGGTCACTGAAGGGGGATGGCAAGAATGGTCTTGGCAGGAGGGGAAGAATGAAGGGGGGGAATCGGAGGGGGAGACGAACCATGAGAGGCGATGGACTCTGAAAAACAAACTGAGGGTTCTAGAGGGGAGGGGGGTGGGGGGATGGGTTAGCCTGGTGATGGGTATTAAAGAGGGCATGTTCTGCAAGGAGCACTGGGTGTTATGCACAAACAATGAATTATGGAACACTACATCTAAAACTAATGATGTAATGTATGGTGATTAACATAACAATAAAAATTTTTAAAAATAAAAAAAAAAGAATGGTCTTGGATTCAGAAGGGTCCTCCTGGCCATTTGGGGGTGACTGGGTTCTGGGAAGGCTTAAGGGGAGTCAGCAAGATCAGAGGGAGGCCATTTCCACTGTGAGCAAGGAAATGAGGATGAAGAAGCAAGACACATTTCTGTCACTTTTGAGACTTTATCACCCTGATGGTCTTGCCTCTTTTATTTGGATTCCCAAACACTGGATCTGTGGATTCAGGATGCAGCATTTTTTTTTTTACAATTTTTTTAAAGATTTATTAGAGAGAGAGAAAGAGCGAGAGAATGAGCATAAGTGAGGGGAGGAGCAGAGGGAGAGAATCTTCAAGCAGACTCCCCATGAGCGCAGAGCCCGACGCAGGGTCAACCTCATGACCCATGAGATCATGACCTGAGCCAAAACCAAGAGTTGGACACTTGACTGACTGAACCACCGAGGTGCCCCCAGGTTGCAGCTTTTGAGCACCTGTCTCCTCAGGGGGTCTTACAAAACTCCAGCCCTTTTTCTGCCTTTGAGTCTCCTAGCTCAAGATTCAAAGTCCCAGGGTAGACTCTGATTGGCCCAGCTCAGCCATACACCCATCCCGTAGGTGGGAAAGGGCACCTTGATTGACAGTTGGGACCTTTGTATTTGGGAGGAACCAGGGGTGCAGTGGCTGTGGTTTCCCAGGGGTTACCTGAAAGAAAGTGTGTGTGTATGTGTGTGTGTGTGTGTGTGTTCATGCATGCATGGATATATTGGTTCCAAAATATGGAGGAAACTGCCAAATCAAAATGAATAAATATTTAGTGAACTATTTCTATTTGAATGTAATTACTGAAATGTAGCATGACTCAACCAGTCAACTCTGGGATATGTCGACTCTGAGTTGTTTATCCATTATCGCTAATGTAAGATGTGGGTGGAGATGGTATGGGATAATTGTGTGTTGAGAGACGCCAGTGTCCTTAAAGCAGCCCTGCTGATAGTTCCATCCAGATGGCCCATGATGGGAGGGAGAAAGCTGCCCACTGGCACTGGGTGCTGTGAGCCCCACTAGTTGCCACTTGCTAGGCACTTAGGACATGCCAGGTCCTATCCACAGGTTCCTTACCCATGTCAGTTCTTTCCCTCCATATGACAGTAGGCCACTGTCTGCCCACCAAGGCACAGAGGGGTGAAGTCACTTGCCGTTCCGCGATCAGGAGGTGACGGGGAGAGTCTAGCTGCAGAGACATGCTCTTGACTGTTCTCCCATATCACCTCCTGTGTTACCCAGAGAAGTAACTCATGGCTGCCCTGATGTTCAGGACAACATGGTACCCCATCCCCGCCGGACCCACTCTCCAGCACAGAGAGATGGCCCCAGGATTCCTGTTAGTTTCCAGTTGCAGAAACCCTTCAACTCCCCCGGACCCAAGATGCTGCCTCGGTCTGCCCTCCTCTGCCGGGTTTATCCAGCCACTGCAAGACCCAGCCTTTACAGACCACAAATGTGATTAGTGTGAGGCAATTTCAGTTAGATTCAGGGCTGGGAGAGATAACAGAAGGGCCTGGTTCTCCCATCAGACTCAGAATGGCTCCCCAGCAGCACTTAACTCAGACAAATGGAGAAAGCAGCTAGGAGGGGGACAGGCGCACAGAGCTTTCTACCACAGAGCTGCCTGCACGAGCCCGCGGGACCAGAAGGGAGGGTTTCAGAAGGACTTGGGGGTTAACAATCCCCTCAAAGTTGGTGGTGGGGAGGGTGGGTTTTGACATCCGTCTCAGTGGGGACTGTATTAAATAAGGTATCAAGGGGCGCCTGGGTGGCTCAGTCGTTAAGCGTCTGCCTTCGGCTCAGGTCATGATCCCAGGGTTCTGGGATCGAGCCCCACATCGGGCTCCCTGCTCGGCGGGAGGCCTGCTTCTCCCTCTCCCACTCCCCCTGCTTGTGTTCCTGCTCTCGCTGTCTCTCTCTGTCAAATAAATAAAATCTTTTAAATAAATAAATAAGGTATCAGTAGAACAAGCAATGGCTAGGAAGGGGGACCCACTAGCCATAAAGAACCAACACTTAGCAGGCATATGTCATGTGTCAGGTCTAAGCAGAACAGGCATACCCCACAGATATCACCGGTTCAGTTCCAGACTGCGGCCACAAAGCAAATATCACAATAAAGCGAGTCCAATGAAATTTTTTTTTATTCCCAGTGCATATAAAACTTATGTTTACATAATACTGTGGTCCATTAAGTGTGCAATAGCATTATGTCTTAAAAAAGCAATGCACATACCTTAATTTAAAATACTTTATTGCTAAAAAATGCTAACCATCATCTGAGCCTCCAGCACGTCATAATCACCGATCACACGTCACCGTAATAAATATAATAATAATGAAAAAGTTTGAAATATGGCAAGAATCACCAAACCATGACACAGAGACACAAAGTGAGCAAAATGCTGTGGGAAAAAGAGCGCTGGTAGGCTTGCTGGACACCGGGTTCCACAAGCCTTCAGTTCGTAAATCATGCCGTGTCTGTGAAGCTCAGGAAAGCGAAAGGGCGATAAGACGGGGTGTGCACATGTATGTATATTAGTTCTCACAGCAGCGCACCAGGTAGACATTGTCATCATCCCCATGTTTTAAGCAGAGAAACTGAGGCATCAGGAGATTAAACTAGTTGCCCAAGGACACACAGCGTTCAGTGTGGCGACCTATCTCCGAGAGCCGCTTTAATGTGAAGTGTTTTTGCCAGTCACCTCCTCTGGGACGTCTTCATCCTTTCTGTCATGATCACGTTTCCTCATTTATACCCACGATTACGCCGTCGGGCTGTGAATCGAGAGCTTCCCACACTGTGTTATCTTCTCCAACTCCTTCTTTCTGCCCCTCGCCTTTCCACGCCAGCTAGCTTCATTTCTTGGTCGCACTTTCATTTCTTTTGGCCAGTTCTCCCCTTCCACAGTCCACTTTTGTAACATGTCTTGTAGACTTACCTTCAGGAGACGAGGAGGCTCCCTAACCACACGCTTTGTTGTCTGTGCCTGAACTGAGTCACAGATGCATGGGAACCGGTCACCAGTAGGCTGTGCAAGCAGCGACCTGCTGGGCCACTGATCCTGCTGTGCGTCTGTTATTTACACAGTGATTGGTGGACTGGGGGGCCAGTAGCGCAGTTTGTACTTAGTGCAAAATTACACTTCACGTACCACGCGAGCTAAACTGGGACCATTCAACTCAACTGTGGAAACTGACGGGTGCACATCAGGACCATGCAAAGCAAAGCTGGCCTGTGATTGGCTGCTCTGTCCTTGTCACTGCTGTGCCAGCATGGGGTCATTCCTTTGCACTGTGGGGTGCCCTCGCAGCTGTGACCCCCTTCAGAGTCCACTTCTGCGTAACTGGCCCCACTTCCTCCAGGTTAAACCCAGCCCTGCTTCAAATCCCTAAGGGAGCCCTAACCCCACACAAGGAATTTTGCTCCTAATGCCAAGGGTTGGAAAAGTCTTTCTGCAAGGGGCCAGATGGTAAACATTTTGGACTTACAGCCGTGTGGTCTCTGTTGCAACCTCTCAATTCTGCCATTGTAGTGCGTGTGTCCCCATAATGGTGTATAAACAAATGGGTGTGGCTTCATTCCAATGAAAGTACTCACAAAAACAGGTGGCAGCCCAGGTTTGGTTTGCCAAACCCCGCCCTCCACTAAGCATCTCATCTTCTTTTCCTTGGATCTTTTAATTGCAAGTGAAAGAGCTCAACTCAAACCGAATTAAGCAAATAACAACCACCAAAAGTGGAGTGATTGGGTTTATTGGTTGATGTTTTCAGCCTTGGCACTACGGACATTGGAGGTGGGTAATTCTTTGTCCTGGGGGGCTGTCCTGTGCCCTGTAGCGTGTTTACTAGCATCCCTGGCCTTTATCCACTAGATGCCACTGGTATCTCTCCACTCAGCTGTGACAACAAAAAAAAAATGTCCCCGGGCGCCTGGGTGGCTCAATTGGTTAAGCGACTGCCTTCGGCTCAGGTCATGATCCTGGAGTCCCGGGATCGAGTCCCGCATCGGGCTCCCTGCTCGGTGGGGAGCCTGCTTCTCCCTCTGACCCTCCCCCCTCTCATGTGCTCTCTGTCTCTCTCATTCTCTCTGTCTCAAATAAATAAATAAAATCTTAAAAAAAAAAAAAAATGTCCCCGATGCCCAATGTCCCCTGATTCGGAACCACTAATATAACTGAAAATGCTAAAAAGCATTAAAGTTGGCTCCAGGTAAGAGTAGACCCAGGAGGGGTGCCTGGGTGGCTCAGTCGTTAAGCGTCTGCCTTCGGCTCAGGTCATGATCTCAGAGTCCTGGGATCGAGCCCTGCATCGGGCTCCCTGCTCTGCGGGAAGCCTGCTTCTCCCTCTCCCTCTCCCCCTGCTTGTGTTCCCTCTCTCGCTGTGTCTCTCTGTGTCAAATAAATAAAATCTTAAAAAAAAAAAAAAAAGAGTAGACCCAGGGACTCAAACTAGTTTCTCTCCTTCTCTATTCATCTCTCTCTCCTTCCTCCCTCCCTCCCCACCCCCTTCATGCGGCTCTCCTCTATGCTACTTCGTGTTCAAATAGACTCTCCCCTCTTGGTGACAAGATGGCTGCCAGCAGCTTCCGATTTATATCCCATCAGCTTTGAGCCCCTTGGAAGAACTTCTCTTTTCCAGTAGCTCCCTAAAAATCCCAGGGCTCGCGCTCATTGGCCCATCTTGGGTCACATGCTCGTCCCTGAACCAATGACAGTAGCCAGGGGAAAGCAGTGCTCTGACTGGTCGAGCTGAGATTATGCTTGCGGCTCTGGAGTCGGAAGGTCAGCCCATGTGTACTTAAGGAAGGAAGTGGTAGTACCCACAGGACCACAGGCAGAACCAAGCAGGCTAAACACAAGTCTCCACTGCCAGGTGGAAGTCTCCACCCCGTGCCTGGCACACGGGAGGCGGTGAGAGCTCCATCCTTTCGACTGATGCCAGCCTGCTCCCTAGGGGCAGCGTCAGCCAGCACGTTGTCAGTGGCCTTTCCTGGCCTGGCATTTAATTCCTCCTAATCTGCCTGCCAAGTTGTTCCCCCCCGCACCAGCCCTCAGGTTGCAGCTCTAGCTTTTGTGGTGTCCCAGGCGCAAAAGCTCGGTGACTCCGGGCTCCAGCCACGACACGGCTGTATTTGTAATCTTGATTTTACTTCCAGCTCGTTCTCCTGGCTGTGTGTCCCAGCCCTGGAGCCCTGGGGCCCAGCGAATTTGCGGCGCCCACCTCAACTGGTGCCAGAATAACCATTTTAAAAACTGCCTTGGGGAAATCTAATCAAATGAGAGCAAAATCTAATTTGGCACTAAAAGCCTTTGACTAAAGCCCTGTTTTCTGGGATCTTGGGGAGCCTGAATAATCAGCTCTTTCGGGATTTTTTAATGGTTGGGGGTTGGAGAGAGGAGAGAGATGTCAAAGGGGGGATTCCAGCAGAGGAAATCGCTATAGACACGTTGACGCCCATAGCATTGGGTGATAATGGGCAGGGGTGGGCTTCCCAAGGCGCCTCACTTCTCGCCCCCAAGAAAGAGTTATCCCACCGCTGCGCCAAGACTGAAACTTTTTAACATTCCGAGTTGCACATTCATCAGGAAGACCTTGGTCCTGATCTTCAGGGACAAACCACAGGCTCACAATCCAGATTTGGGGGACCTGGGAGAGAACCCAGTTTTCCTAGCAGGGAATTCAGAGTGCCTTTTACCCTGGGCTTTCATTCGTTCGCCCTTCTGCAAACTGAGGGATGTTCTGTGCTTCTGAAATTACTCGTGGTCTTGGGTTCCTTTCAGAATGTGTCCCAATTCCAGGAAAATGCAAAATCTGATGCATAATATTTCAGGGGTTGTGTGGGCCCTTTTAAGTTTCCCTGCCATGCCTCCTGTTGCTTCTTCTCATGATCTCATCCCTCTACCCTGTAAGATCATCTTCTCCCTCCCTCATTGGCCTCCCTGTGGTCCTCAAATGCCCCCAAGCTTGTTCCCACCTCAGGACCTTTGCACTTGCTATTGCCTCTGTCTGGAGCATTTTCCCTTGTACTCCTGTTCTCCCTGACTCATTCTCATCACTCCTCAGCAGCCTTCCCTGACCTCTCAACGCAGTGGTGCCTCCAGAGGTCCAACTCTGGCCACTTTGTTGCAACACCATCCTTTATTTCCTTCATCACTGGTTTTACCAACAACACCACCCTTATTTGTCACTGTCCCCCACTAGAAATCCGCCCCATGAGGGCAGGGACCCTGGTGGCCTCATTCACTGCTGTGTTGCCATTGCCTGGGAGAGCTCCTGGCATACCACTGGGGTTTAATAAATAGTTGTTGATATGTGAATCCATACGTGCCCAAGGCAGTGTTACCCCAAATAGAGCAGATTCATTGTGCTGCCACTGTGATTTTTACCATCGGTGGGCACACTGATTTCTCATTTCCTTAATATTTCCCCCCAATTGTTTTACTCATCTGGCCCTATGTTTGTTTTTGTAAATAAAGTTTTATTGGAACAGAGCTACGCCCACTTGTTTATGTATTGTCTGTGACTGTTTTCTACAACTCTTGAGTAGCTGCAATAGAGACCATCTGGCCCACAAAGCCTACGATATTTACTATCTGGGCCTTCACAGGAAATGTTTGCTGACCCCTGCCGTTTGTCATCCTTCCCCAAGGAGGAGGAACAGGAGAGAGTGGAGGGAGGCCAGAAGTGTTACCAGAGGAGACCTCCTTACACGTAGAAAGACACATCAAACGTGAGGAATAAGGTCGTTGAGGTTTAGTAGATCTTATTTCCTGGACTGGACTTGATCTCTAGGGGCCTTTCCAGCCCTCCCTGTGCGGTTTTTTGTGGAAGAGAGGGACGTGCAGGTGGCAGGATTTCTCACCTACAGACTGTTGACATTTTACACAGGATGATGAATCTCTGCTGTGGGCCATCTTGAGCACTGTGGGATGTTGAGCAGCATCCCCGGCCCCCACCCCCTGGTTGCCGGCAGCATGTCCCACCCCAACTGTGACAAAACCAGAAATGTCTGCAGACATTGCCAAGTGTCCCTGGAGGGGCGAAACCACCCCCGGCTGAGCCCCGCTTCTTTCAGGGGACAGATGCAGCCGTGTTTGAACCTGCCGTGTTCCCGAGAAAGGGGAATCAGGCCTTCCGCTGGCCCCGTGTTGGGCACCGCTGTGCCTTACTCCAGCCCACATCTCAGTCCTCGCGCCCTGACACCCAGCCAGGCACCCACCACCTAAATATTGACGTTCCCTGAGACTCAGAGCCAGTTTCCCCGCCCCTCGCCCCCAGAATGCCAGGGTTCTTTCTGGCTTGGCTTTGCCCTCCTGCGCAAAGGGGGCCCCCACCCTGGGCCTTACCCCAAAGCTGCTTGGGACCCTCCCTTCCTCTTTTCACCTCCTCCAGTGCCCAGATCCTTCCAGGAGGTGTTTCCTCACCTTCCCACTTCCTGCATGCCAGGGGAGGACTGGAGGCACGTGCCATGGGCATTCGGGAATGGCTGCTTGGGGCCTAAAGGGGCTTCCCACTCCCAGGCGGGGCCAGCCACCTGCCAGGCCTCCAGGAAAACCCCCATGGAGGGCTCCAGCTCCATCCCCGCTCTCCCTGCCCAGGCCTCTCCTCTCTGGGAGCACCAGGCCCAAGGCAGCTCTCCATGCTTTCTCGAAGGTTCCAGGTAGAGGGACCCGTCTCATCCTCTGCTGGCATTAGCGCCTCGCCCCAGGGCACTCCTCCCTTTACGGATGTTCACCTCCGCTGTCTGTCTCTTCTCATCTCGGGCTCTGAACTGGCGCCCACTGAACACTCCCAGTTTGCCAGGCACGGCGCTGAGCACTCTGCTGGTGAAATCTCTTTCACTCCCTTCAACAATCTGGAACTCTCCCATTCCCGAGCTCTCGGCACCAGCTCCCGCGTGTCTCAGAGCCCCCGTGTCCTCATCCAAAGGAGAGCTGGCACAGGGCCTCTGTCTCTGGAAGAATCCTCAGATTTTTCCATTTCTTCAAAATGGCTTTATAGGCTGTAATTATTAAAAATCATACTTGCTCGGGGCGCCTGGGTGGCTCAGTCGTTAAGCGGCTGCCTTCGGCTCAGGTCATGATCCCAGGGTCCTGGGATCGAGCCCCGCATCGGGCTCCCTGCTCCGCGGGAAGGCTGCCTCTCCCTCTCCCACTCCCCCTGCTTGTGTTCCCTCTCTCGCTGTGTCTCTCTCTGTCAAAATAAATAAATAAAATCTTTAAAAAAAAAAAAATCATACTTGCTCGTTGAGAAGAAAAAAGAACAAGAGAGTACCATAAAGATCTTACGTGTTACCTCTTCAGCCACAGAGAGTGTGGGGGTATATCCCCTTCACGAGGAATCTGGGTGATTTTCTTTATGTAAGCCCTGTTGCCGGTGTGAAAGGCGAATGTGGAGACGGGCACGGCTCCTGAATGTCCAGCCCAGTGGGGTTTCAGCAACGGAAGAAGCCGGGTTCCAGCGGGAGATAGAACAGCCTGTCCCCCAAGCAGTACGCCCCCCGCCCAGCGAGAACCCCTGCTTTGTTCTCCAACACCATAGATCTGTTTTGCCTCTTTTTGAACGTCATATAAATGAGATCGTACAGCATTCTTTCATCTCTGGTTTATCTCTCAACGCGATTAGGTGGTTGAGCTGCATCTGTTATTGAATGTGGCACTGGTTCGTTCTGTCTTGTTCCGGAGTGGTATTCATTCCACTATACAGATCTCCAGCAATGTCTTCAACCCTGCTTTTGTTGATGGGCATCTGACTTGTTTCTAGTTCTTGGCTCCCACGAACGGTGCTACCCTGAGCCATGTCCTGCACATGACTTGGGGAATGAATGAATGCCTTCCTGCTGAGTCAATACCCAGGATTTGAATCACTGGGTCAGGAGGTATGAGGGAGTTCAAGGTTAGCAGAGCCTGCCAGTCAGGGTCGCACAGGAGTTGGGCTAGTCTGCACTTCCCCTGGCAGGCGTATCAAGGGCCTGTTACTCCACATCCCCAACAACAATTGGTATCATTCATGGTCTGATATTAGCCGTTCTGGTCACCATGCAGTAGAGAGAATTCAAGGGGTCCGTCAGCTGGAATGGGAAAGAATCGCATTCTTATTTTTACAGACCTACACCATCACTTAGCATTGGCTTCCATTAGGAAGGAAGGCCATGAAACATAGCACAAGAGAATCTGTAATTTTATCATTGGTAGGAATCACTGATATGATAATATTCCATGGCAGTGGTGACAGAGATCACAAAATAAAATATTTTCACTTATCACTACTTTGAAACCATTATTCTTTGCAAGGTAATATCTTTTGTAAGAGGACATGCTACTATGTGGCAAATTCTTTTAATATTTAGATAACTATATTTCAAAATAACTTATTTTCTCTGTAATCCTATATATTTTATCTTATGCACATAAAAACATTTGAGGAGGAGGCTCAGAGGGTAGCGCTGTTTTCACGCCTTGGGGACACAGTGGTCTTGGTGGTCGGGGGACAGAGGAGACTTCTGCTGTCTGCTTTCTCACGTGGCCTCCTGATCCTTCTCCCCCTCCAGCTTTCTTCGGGAAGTATCTTAATGAATACAATGGCTCCTATGTGCCGCCTGGCTGGAAGGAGTGGGTCGGCCTCCTTAAAAATTCCCGTTTTTATAACTACACGCTCTGTCGGAACGGGGTGAAGGAGAAGCACGGCTTTGACTACTCCAAGGTAAGTCCTGCCTGTCCCTGGCCGGGGGACAGTTAGGAGCGCGACCCGGGAGCTGAACTACCTGGCTTACTGACAGTGACGCTAACTTAAATGAGTGACCTCAAGCAGCCTACGTGCACCTCTGCTTCTCCATGTGTTCATCTCTTAAATAATAGTCTGTGTCTGAGAGTATTGGTCACAGGATGCTGGAGCAGAGTATTCTTAGAGGAAGTGTGCATACAGACAGTCCAGTCCAGTTCAGTGAATGTTCACCAACCCAACAGGCACATGTCACCAGCACATGGTAGGTCAAGAAGCAGACTATCACCGCCAGCCCCCAAAGCCCCCTCACGTAACTCCTCCCACCAACCGCCCTCCCACAGGGACGGCCACAGCTCAGCCTTGCAGCGTGACACCCTCATTCTGCATCCAGCTCCTTTGGCTTCACACCACATTGAGACCCATCCTTGCTGTCTCGGGGCGGGGTGGGGCGTAGATCCTCCACTCTCGTTGTGTGGTGTTCCACTGTATGAGTGTACCTCAGTGTATGTGTTTGTTCCCGTGTCGTAGTTTTTCTAGTCCTACTAATTTGTCTGATATGAGACAGAGTGCACAGATCTGACATGGAAAGCTCGGGGAATTCTCACATATGGGTGGGCCACCCCGGCCAAGATATAAAGCATTTCTAGCCCCCAGAACACTCCCTTGTACACCTTTCCAGTCAAAACTTCCACCCCTGAGGTAACCTCGATTCCAACTTCCATCACCACAGATTAGTTTTGCCTGTTCTAGAACCTCATGTCAATGGAATCATGTTGTATGGGCTCTTTTGGGTCGGGACTTTTTTCACTTAGCCTAACGGCTGCGACAGTCCTCCATGTGCCTGCACGTCATCAGCCGCGTGGTCCCCTCGTGCTGCGTAGCGATGTTGTGTAGACTGCAGGTGTGAATCCGCTCAACCCCTGATAGACATTTTGGCTGTCTCCAGTGGGGGCCTGTTATGAATGAGGCTGCTGTGAACATCCTTACACACAGCTTTGAGTAGACATAGGTACTCCTTTCTTTCGGTTACACACCTGCGAGGAGAACCCCTGGGACACAGGATAGGTTCTGTGGTTGAACCAGTTGACAGCCCCAGCCAGGAATGTTATAAGGGTTCCAGTTCCTCCACGTTCCTCATCAACACTGGTACTGTCTTTTTTAGTATTCTCTTGTACCAGGGTATAGTGGTATTTCATTGTCGTGTTATCAGAAAGGTTTTTGAGGACCAGGTAAGTTAATACCCATAGAGCATCAGAAGAGCCCCTTCTATACAGTAATACTCAATACATGGTAGTTCAGATCAGGACAACAAACTTTCTCTGTAGAGGGCCATATACTAAATATGTTACAGTTACAAGCCGTACGGTGTACGGTCTCTGTTGCAACTACTTAAGTCGCCATTGTCGTGTAAAAGCCGCCATAGGTGATGTGTACACAAATAAGCACGGCTCGTTTCAATAAAACTTTATTTATAAAAACAGGCAGTGGGCCTGGTTTGGCCCGCGGGCTATAGTGTGCTGATTCTTGGCTTAAATGAGGGGGAGGGGGAAGGAGGAAGGAGGAGGAGGAGGAGGAGGAGGAGGATGGGAGACCAACAGTGAGGTCTCATCTAAACTTTCCATTAAAAAAAATCCGGAGACTAGCAAATATCCCTGTCCCAGCTAAATCTTCAAAGCCAGCTCTTGCATCCCCCTGCAGCTTTCTTGATCCATTCTTCAACCCCCCACCCCCACCCCACAACGTTCTTCCTTTCTCTCTCCCTTCCCCACTGTCACTGCCACCAGCCCTCGGCCTGGCTGACTGTCACAAGCAGGGCTCTCTGGGTTAGTGTTGATGATTCCTCGGGGCTCCCCTCCCTAGTTCATCTCTCTCTGAATCACTACACAAGGTCCCCCGCAGGCAGAAGTCACCAGGGGACAGGCAGTCCCACACACAGGATAGCAAGCTGGGAGAAGGGGGCACAGTAGGGAGTGGTGGGGACTATGGAGAATGTATCTGTCTAAGAGGGGGCGGCCAACTCAGATCAGGCCTGTCAGTCCCATGTAGAAATGTGGGCCCAAGATGGCCAGGTTTTCTGATATTTCAGCAGAAGCTACAAATTTATGTGTTTTTCCCTGTGAAATCTCCTGATTTTTAAAGATTGGCGGCTAATTCAGACTCTTCTAACATCCTGCGTGAATCAAGTTTGCCTGAGGGCGGGCGCCTGGGTGGCTCAGTCGGTTAGGTGACTGCCTTCGGCTCAGGTCATGATCCCAGGGTCCTGGGATCGAGTCCCGCATCAGGCTCCCCGCTCTGCAGGGAGCCTGCTTCTCCCTCTCCCTCTCCCACTCCCCCTGCTTGTGTTCCCTCTCTCGCTGTGTCTCTCTGTCAAATAAATAATAAAAATAAAATCTTTAAAAAAAAAAAAATGTTTGCCTGAGGGCCAGACCTGACCCATGGATGCGCGGCCTTCACAACGCACTGTGCTGTTCTTCTGCCCACTGCCCTCCAGGGACTGTGCAGTCAGTTTCTCCCTTGGAGGCAGAGGACTGGGGTTCGGAGCCCCACCTCAACACATTATGTGCCTTGGTTATGCTCCCTACTCCTAAGGGGCTCATTTCCCAAATCTGGAAAATGGGCACACCCCTGCCTACGTAATAATGTGCATACACATGCACACACACACACACCAGCCCCATCTCCTATTTCAGCATCCCCAGTATGAGCCAGTTCAACCAGACCAGCCTTGTTGGTTATTACAACCATCTCCAAATCTTTACTAGTGCTCTCCCGCCCTGAACTAATCCAAGTCTTATCCATCTTCTCTTCCATGAATCCTTCCCCGGGTGCCCTAGACTACAGGATTTATCCTTTCTTGGATCAGACTGACCTCTCTCAACTGCTTGGGAACAGAAACTCAGCTCAAAGTGGCTCAACTGAAAAGGAAACATATCAGCCGATTTAGCTAGTCCAACAGTAATGGCATCAGACACAGCTGGATCCAGGGGCTCAAACAAAATCTTTAGGTGGTGGTTTCTCCTCTAAGCTGTTTTCTTCTCTTCAGTGCCATTTACAGTCCCTCCCCCTCCCTCTCTGTCCTCCCCATCTTTCCCCTTCCCTTCCTCTCCCTCCAGCCTCTCACCTTCCTGCCCAGCTGCAAGTGAGGGAGTCTCCTTCCCAGGGTTCTTAGCAAGTCTCATTGCATCTCACTGGCTCTGGATCAGTCACATGTCTGCCCCTGAGCCAGTCAGTGTGGTCAGGGAGGGAGGCAGTGTCTCAATGGGCTGTAGTCACACGCTCCACTCCTGAACCAGAGATAGGGACAGTGGGAGCCCCGCCCTGGAGCCAGACCCTGGACATCAGCTGAGAATAGAGCCCATATGAAAATGGAGAGTTTCCACAGAAGAAAGCTAAGCAGTTGCTCAATGGCCTAAAAACACCCTATCCCACTCCCCTTCGGGGAACACCGGCACATTTGGGGATCCCTCCTGCCTTTGATAGGGGATCACCACTGATGTGTCCCCTCACTGAGTCTGATCAGTTTAGGCCCCGGTGGCAGAAACCACATGTGACATCACCTGGGCAGCACTGCGCCCCTCGCTCTGTGTCTCACTCTGCACAGAGCAGGCCTCCATTCCCTCCCAGGTGAACTAATTCCAAAGTCCTGGTGGGGGGATTTCTAAGCTAGAAACACAAATTGTAGTGTCTTAGGGCTAAACACGCTGCTTCTCTCCTCCCAGACTCAACACGGGAAGATCCTCCAAAACCTAGAGAAATCCACTCTGTCCTCGTTAAAATTCCTCACCATGTCCATGCCTGGTCTCAGAGCAGCCCTGTAATCAAGTTATCCAGGGACACTCAGAGTCCCTTTGGGGCTGAGGACGGGACACACAGTGGCTGTTCTTTCACCCTGTTTCCTGCCACAGACACAGCTCCCCCGTGAATGAGAGCAACCCCGTGGGAGGATTCCTGGGCCCCCTGTTAGTGGAGGCCTGGGAACAGGGGGATGGGGGCCCCTTTGGAGTCAGAGCTGGCACAGGTCCAGGGTTGAGACCTGAGGCGGGCAGCGGGCAATGGGGGCCAGAGTGAGCTGGGCATTTCCGTGGGGGCAGAGCCGGGGAGCCCATGCTCCAGCAGCCTGAGGGGTGAGATGCCTCCACCAGGATTCATTGCTGGCCTCCGTGGCTTCAGCAGGAGGCCCAGCTGGGGAAGAAGTTACGGTCCTTCCCTAGTTCCTTCAAAAGGCCCTTTGAGGACTCTGTCCTGAGTCACTATTCCCAAGGCCAGATGCCCTGGAAAGGGTCCTGATGGCAAAGTGGAGAGAGAGGCAGCAATGGCAAGAGAGGAACGATAAAGCGCACGCGCTGATGGCCCGGGAGGGTTGGGGAAGGTGAGACTGGCGGCGGGAGGGGGCTAGGAATGACAGGGTCAGGTCGCAGAAGAGGCCTCCAGGTGGGGAGTAGACAAGGCCCAGGTGGTGGGAAGGCCCTGAGGGGTGGCGGTCTCTGTAAACTTGAACGGGACCCTTTGATCCAGCATTTGTCCTGCTGTGTTCTGGAGAAGCCTCCTTCGTAGGCAGGAGGGGAACTGGCTCGGCTGTTGCTTGCAGCTTTGTTACTGAAAGAAATCAACGAAGGCCACCAATGCAGGAAGTGATTAAATGACCACAAAGGAACCCTACCCTGGAGGATTCTAGAAAAAGACAAGGGGGTTCTGTGTGATGGCTTTACATCAAAAGGGCTTTGGACATAGGGCTGAAGCCAAGCGCAGGCTGCAGAGAGAGCTCCTCCAGGCCCCTGCTCAGATGTCACCTTCCTAGACCACCGTGTGTCAAGGGCACCCCCCCAACTCACCTCCCCCCCCAGCTGATCACCACTGATGCACCACACCTGTGTGGAGCACTGGTTCACTTTATGTCTGTCTCCTCGCTTTAGAATACAAGGCCCTTGAAGGCAGGCGTGTGGGTTCGTTGTATTCACTGCTGTGTTTGTTGAATGATTAAATGAATATGCACAGTATGATCTGATCAATGTAAAAAAAAAGATGCATAAAGCAATACTATAACACATGTAACAACACATCTGAAAAAGTACTTCCTGGTGAGGGGCAAGAGGGGCCAAGATCAGAAGCAGGGGTGAGGAGTGATGAAAGGGAACCAGATTTGTTTGTACTGTTTTCATCTTCACGTGGAAAGCACAGGCGTGTGATTCTTGAGGAATAATGAGTAGCACTCACTTAGACGTAACATGCAGCAGATCTGTTGAAATCCTTCTACATGATACAGAATTACCCCTTGCATTTCTCACCATAGCCTACACCGTATATGCTGTTACTCTTCAAAACCAGCACATAAGGAAACTGAGGCATAGAGAGGCTAAGGAACGAGGCCACACAGCTAGTTAAGTGGTAAAGCTTAGGATTCAAACCCAGGCCATCTGGCTTCCAAATCCATTCTCTGAACTAGGGCCCGTGGGCCAAGTCCTGCCCACCGAGTGTTTCTGTCTAACCTTTGAGCTTAGAGTGGTTTTTACAGTTTTAACTTGTTGAAAAAAATCAAAAGAGCAGCTTCCGTGACAAGTGAAAATGACATGAAATTTACAATTTAGCAGGCCTCTAGTTCTGCGGCAGCGCAGACATGCCCATTCATCTACACGGTGGCTGTTCGTCCTACAGTGACAGTGAGCAGTAGCTGCAGCTGCGACATCTGGCCTGCTAAGCCTCGCACATTTCCTAGCTGACCCTTTACAGAAACGGTTTGTTGATGCTTAGTGTAAACTACCATATACTCATTAAGAATTTTGTTTGTGAGGGAAAAGCGATGGGGCAGACAAAAAATACAAAGGCTTGAGGTCTCGCTCTGAGTGCATGGCTTGTTAGTTCTGTGACCTCAGTTTCCCCCTCTGTCAAATGGGCACGAAGTCCATTTCTCAGAGTTGCTGTGAAGGTCAGTTGAGCAAACATGTGACAGTAATCAGAGCCAGTGTTCATTGTGGGTTTTCTCAGTGCCGGGCTCCTTGCTGAGTGCTTTATTCATTTGTCAAATGCTCCCACCACCATCTGAAGAAGGGACTCTTATCGGGCCCATTTTTTAGATGCAGAGACTGAGATGCAGAAAGGTGAGTGGTTGGCCCACAGATAGCAGGTGATAAAGCTGGGGTGCGAACCCAGAGTTTCTGACTCCAGAGCCCTCAGCTTCATGAAATACGACTGCTCCTTAAAGGGATACGAATCTCTTTTGAACACAAACTGCTGTAGAAGCTTCCACAGGGGTGGGACCAGCACTATGATCCAGAATAAAAGTTAGACCTGCTGCCCAGGGAGCCAGTGGCTCAGAATAAGAGACCCTCTGTTACAGCTTGACTTGCCAAGTGAAGAGAATATCAAGAGGTAGGCTTAAGGGCTGCCCCCTGGGGGGGCGGGGGCAGCCGCCCTTCTCTGCCTCCCCATCCCTGCTCTCAAACCAAGTCTCAGAAGCAAAGCCATCGTTCTCAAGGCACAGCCCTAAAGCAGCTCATGTGGGCTTCCCAAGCAGAAAGTTTAGTCCTGGAAGCCAGGAGACCCCAGTTTGGGGGATGCTCTGAGGAATTTGGGGTGAGCTGGCTTATCTCACCCAAGTTCAGACAAGAGGTAGAACCACAGGCTTCCATGGGGCAGAAATGTGAGGATCTCCCAGGGTACACCCATGGGACGCATTTCTCCGGGCACCCAGGGCCAGGCAAGAAGAGGAACTTGCCATCATGCCAGTTGTGGTCCCGTCTCTTGTCCTTACAGTCTCTGTCCCCCACCCCCAGCAGCCAGAAGTAATCCGAAGCGAGTGAAAACCTCCTGCCCCTCCCAGGTCCCCTGCCTTCTTTTCGATAATGAGAATGCTTTTCCACAACCAGCACAGGACTGTGATCACCATGGGGACGGGGACCTGTGACCACATCCCAAGCCCTTAACAGGAAGCCTGGCACCCTGGGAACAGGCACCCAACAAGTATTTGTTAAGTGAGCACATAAATGAGAAACAGCGGCAAAAGCCAAGCCTGAAGAACGAGGCAGGGCTTGAGACGGGCCAGCCTGTCCTGTCACCGAGGTCCCCAGGAGCACGCCCCACACCCCACAGGCTTCCTCGGCTAAATGACCAGTTGGAGGAAATGGACACTTTTGCCCAGAGCCACAGGGTAACAATCTCCAGGGATGCACTGGGTTCCTCTTGGTTTACTGATCAAAGTCAGTCGGAGGTCACAATGGAGAAGGGGGATCCTGCTGTGGCTGCTAAGCTCCAGCTAGGAGCAAAGTCCCCAGAAGCTGACATCACCACCCACCTGCATGGGCGCGGCTGGGAGGGCATCCGGGGCAGTCTAACCCCTCACCTAGGAGAGCGGGAATGGGCCTGGCGCAGGGCTGAAGGGGGCAGAGAGGAGAGTTCCTCATAATCTATCAGCTGATCTCCAGGTTCTAGAAAATTCATCTTTTAGCCTCCCCTGTCTCACCTTTCCTGTTAACAACCCCCATCCCTGATTCTTCCTGGCTGACCCCCGGCACCCAGCTCAGCTTGTCCAGCACTTAGCACTCCTGCCTTCACCCTGACATTTTCTTTCTCCTGGACACCCACCCCCCCGTACCCTTCACTCAAACCAGAAACCAGGTGGCAGGGTGTGAGGGGGGGCAGGGGGGGCAGGGGGAGGCGACTTCCCCCCTCCCCCACATGCAGCCAATGGACACATCCTGTCTAGTGAATCTGCTCCCAGCCATGACTGGACAATGCCACCACCACCCTGGCCCAGGTCCCTTTATCCCTCACTCTGATGCCCGGATGCTCACGTCCTGTGGCCAGAGAGATGGTGTGTCCTCATGGGCCAGCCTGGGGCTCACCACCCACCCCTGGAGTCAGGGCGGTGTCCCCTTCAATCCACATGGATGACTGGGGTGGGGGAGGGTGTGCAGCGTGCCAGATGCTGCCCCCGGCAGAGGTCGGCAGAGCCTGAACTGGCGCCAGAGTGGCTTTGAGGAGGACCCAGGAGGGCGGGTGCCCTCAGGTATGCGGAAAATCTGCCACACCACCAAGACAGCCAACGTTAGCCGACTTGTCAAGAGCTGGCTACGCGCAGGGCACCATGTCAAGGGCTTTTCACCTCCAAGCACTTGCAACCCTCCTGGCAGCCTGGAGAGGCAGACCCGGTCCTCACAGAACACACGTTTCGGAGCATGCGATACCATGATATCACAGGCCATAGGAGCCCCCGGGTCACCCTCCTGGGCCCCTTTCCTGGCCTGCCCCGCGCCCTCCCCGGGAGGAAACCAGCCCCCTGCTGCTCCCTGGACGCCTTTGTTCTACTGTTGCATATGCAGATGTCTCAAACAATATGTTTTGTGCGGTTTTCGCCTGTATACACGTGGTGTTGCGTTGTGCAGGTCCTTCCACAGCCTGCTTTTCTCACCCAGGGCCGGGCCGGTAAGGTCTGTCCATATCAATCCAAGTGGCTCAAGTTTGTTCTTTCTGGATGCTGTATCATTGCATTAGGGATGTTCCTGGTGGCTTTTTAAAAAAACATGTTTAATCACAACCACGTAGGCATGTCGGTCCACAATCAAGCAGTGAGGATGGGTTTCTTACAGAGAGCGGCAGTCCCCCCCGTGGCTCCGCACCAGCCCGAGACACCATTCCCTTGCTCATTGATTGTCTCTCTGCCCCTGGACGATCGGCCCCAGGGGGGCAGGGATTATCTGGGTCACTGCAGTGCCCCAGCTCCTCACAAGTTCTCCCGTCTCTCCCCACACCCCAGGACTACCTGACAGACCTCATCACCAATGACAGCGTGAGCTTCTTCCGCACGTCCAAGAAGATGTACCCACACCGGCCCGTCCTAATGGTCATCAGCCACGCGGCCCCCCACGGCCCCGAGGACTCCGCCCCCCAATACTCACGCCTCTTCCCCAACGCGTCCCAGCACATGTAAGCTTCGGTACCCTGCCCGCAGGGCCGCTGGGTGGTGTGAAGGTGGGAGGGTTGGGCTGTGGATGGTAATGGCACGACCGTGATGGAGCTGTGCCTTGTCTCAAATCCTCCTGGTGCAAAGAACCCAGGAACGCATTGCCCACCTGTGGGACACCGGACGGATGTTGTTAAGTTGGGACCCTCGTCCTCCCCCCTAGAGGTCTGTGCGTGCAGTGCGGTATAATGGGTTTCCTTTGTGATCCTGTGTTTTTTGTTTCATGCATTTTAAATCATTTTGAGAAGTGGTCTGTAGCTTCATCAGACTATGAATATATTAAGCAGCCTTTCCTGAGCTGTTGACCATGTGGCAGGCTCTGTGCTGAGTCCTTACATTGCACCAAATCCCTGAATATTCACAACAACCCTCAAAGTATTATGTATCCATTCCTGCATAACAAATTACCCTGACATTGAGCAGCTAAAAACAAACGTGTATTAGGTCACAGTGTGTGTGAGTCAGGCACCTGGGAGTGGCCTGTCTGGAAGGTTCTAGCGCAGGGTCTCCTGAGGTTCTAATCCAGCTGTCGGCCAGGGCTACAGCCACCTGCGGCCAGCCCGGGGCTCACAGGGCGGCTCCTCGACCAGCCAGCCTCTTCGGAGGGTTGTTTGGGTGTCCTCACCGCATGCCAAACAGCTGGCTTCTCCAGAGCAAATGATCTCAGATGAAGGAATGGATTGGGGGCCTGGCATAGACAGAGAGAGGTTGAGATGGAAGCCGGAGTCTTTTGTGACCTAATCTAAAAGTGACACACCATCCCTGTGCCATATTCTCTTGGTCGCACCGACCAATGCTGCCAGTGTGGGAGGGGCAGCACAGGGTGTGAATGCCAGGAAGGGGGGGCCGTCGAGAGCTATCGTGGAGGCTGCCTACCACACCTGGCATTCCCATTCCACAGATGAGGAGACCGAGGCACAGAGAGGCGAGGTAACTTGCAGCCGGGAAACTGCAGAGCCAGATTCAGATCCTGCCCCCAGCCGCACCTGCCATCTCTCTGCCCACCCGTCCTGTCCTCCTCCCTCCAGCTGGCTAGTAAATCTCTCTGGAAAGTTCTCTTCCTGCCTCCAGCCACCTCCCGCTTAGCAGTGATACCCAGCAGCCCTTGCTGTGACATTGGGGCGACAAGGACAGGGCAATTTGGAATCCGCCTGAATATTCCGGGTGTTTAATTGTCATTATAATCAGACTGCGTTGCCCTCCTCATCCCCTGGCTGTAATTACTTTCTGACAGTGCCCAGAGTGGCTCCGAGAGGATGGGGCCGTGTGCTCACCTCCCGATCCCCTGGTCTTCGGGGAGGAGAGTGGACAGATGGTGAGCCGCATTCCAGGGGCCACGGCGCTGCCTCGCTCCCCAGCCGGCAGCCCTGCCTCTCTGCACACCTGACTTGCGGGCACGCTCCTCCGCCGGGGACACCAGCTGCCCCCACCAGCGGCTCCCCGCGGCGGGAGGAGGCGGGTGCGCAGCTCAGTCCCACCTAGGGAGCCACCGGGGCTGGGGGGGCAGGTGGGCTTCGCTTCCGCAGCTTCTCCTTTAAAAGAGGCGCTGGCATCCCTCCTCCCCAGCAGCAGTTTCATGAGATTGTTTGACATTGCCTGCTCATTTATTTTCCCTTTGAAATGAAAATTATAGAAATTGAACATGAGTAACGCCTGCTATTACTTACGCAAAGAACCCCCGTTGCCTTATTAGGGGCATGTTTGGAAGGCTCTCCTATCTCTGGGGTATAATCATTTCCAAAACAAAACCAAAAACCAGAAACTTCTGCAGCTGGGCTATTTAATTATGACAGTCAAGGGGGGTGAGGAGGGGACAGGGCCCTGCTGGTGGGTCAGAGTTCCAGATCTTTCGATCCGGAGGCTCCTGTCAGACTGCCACCCAGTCAAGCCTGGTGTCCCGTTCTTGATGTGGGCCCCGTGGGCTCTCCCAGATGCTGCCTGATGCAGCGTCGTCCCGCTCCACCTGCCCGGGACCCCATCCCGCTCCCTGCCCCACATACCTGTGCACACACACAAGGATGCAAACAGACACACACAGACACATGCACACACGGATGTACAAACATACATGAAAATACAAATTAGATACACACGTAGATACCCAGACACACACACATACAACCACACACAAACACGCAGACATGCACACACGGAAAATACAAAGACACACACAGAGAGACACCCCAACCCCCACCAGCCCCCAGAGCTCCCTTTGAGTGTGGCGTCCGACTGTGGGCTCATGGGCCTCTCGTCACCCATGGGAGCCAGGCCGCACTGACAGCCTGGAGGTGGTGGGTGTCAGGGCCCTCGCCCCCTCCTGGGGACTCCAACTGCACAGTGAGAGGCTGGAGGGCACGTCCTTCTTCCCCCCCACCCCCACTGCTGCCCCCAGCAGAGAGGAGGGGATGCTCGCCTTCAGGCCCTGTTGTGAACACACCACACATTCCTCAGATTCTTGCGGAGGTGAGGCTTTCCCCTCTTTGTTCCGCAAGCGGCTGGGTTCTTGTGAAAATGGGACCCTGGAGGAGACTGGCCTCCTGCAGGTGACCAGCAAGCTGGCACTGGCCTGAGAAGGTCCCCAGGCCCTGCACACTCCGGATCTGAGATCCTGCTCCGAAAGAGGTCTCCGAGAAGGGGCTTTTGGAAATCCTTCCACTGCAGACTCCTGACAAACTCACCCCTCACTGCTCTCGAGGGCAGACACCAGCCTAATAGAATCTAGTAGATTCAGGGATGATTGCTCAAAATTGCATCCTGGAATCCGGCCCCTTGGGCCTCCAGGAACAATTTTCCCATACCACCAAACAGCTCTGAGGGCGTGTCTGCACAGCCCCTGCCCCCAGCAGTCCCCTTCCAGTTCCTCGGGGCTGGGGGGAGGCTTGTTCCTAGGAATGTTCTACATGCAGGGTCAGGCCCTAAGCCGGCCCACAGGAGAGCCAGACCTCTGCTCTTAATCAAAGGAGGCCAGGGGGGCCGGGCTGGATTTAGCAGCGGGAGACCAGCCAGGGACTCAAAGCAAAGTCCAGGAGGAATCTCAAGGCTTGTGATTCACCCCCACACTACATAGCAACGGTCTCCATAACTGTCAGGCCGCCCAAAGCCGCAGCATCATCACCTCTCCCCGAACATTCTGATACTCTGATATCCGAGAGGCTGCAGAGGTCCTGGTGGGCCAGGGGAGGCGCTAGGGGGCTTTCTGCCCTCTCTGCAAGGCCTGGTCGCCCGCCCTCACTCCCTGCTCGCCACCCCTTGCCCCCTTCCTAGCCATTTTGAAAAGCCTTTTGTCTTCAGGCAGTGGAAACACAACCTTTATTTTCAGCTTTGACTGGGAAGGGGGTCAGATGTGAGGGGAACCAGACCAGCACGAGGGATGTCACATTTTGTGGGGTGAATAGGATGCTTCCTATCAGCGGTGTACCCCACCCAGGATACCCCGCACGTTGGTGGGGTGTGCTGGAGCTGAGATCCCAGGGCCTGGCGTGAGCTGAGGAGACCAGAGGTGCTCCTGGTTTGGGACAGAGCACTAGATGACTAGAATCACCTGGCAACTTCCAAAACCATGAACCACATTAACCTGCGTGTTTCAGCTGCTCCATCCTCCAGCAGGAGTGTCTTGGCCAAAGTGATGGCCGGACACGTACGGATGGGATGGTCTCCAGACAGGCCCGCGTGTCAGGGAGGTGATTATGTTACGGTGGCAGTGGGCGACCATATCCACTCCTAGAGTTCAGAGCCCGGCTCTCCTTTGGCAAGTTAGTCCCCTTGCTGGGCCTCGGTGTGTTCGTTGGGGCAGGAAACATGGCACTTGCTCCCAGGGTGGTGAGTGGTGATGAGATCGTAGGAGGTGAACCCTCCGAGCTGCGCCCAGTACGTGGAATGTGGTCAGAGCTCCGAAGAAATCAGAGGTTCTGGTGATTTGTTCAGTATGGTGAGTCATCACAGCAGACCCCACGGCAGAAGTCACCCCCTGCCTGCACTGCCTGCTCTGTGAGACTGTGGCCAGGTCCCCTCTGTTTCCTCTTCAGTAACTGGGAGATGAGAAGAAACGGGAAGAGTAATTGTGACAAATGTACATTCGGGCACCATCCTCACGTTTTCGGCCATGCATCCATGACTATTACTGACCTGATTTTTTAGCCAACGTCCCTTTTCTTTTTTTTTTTTTAACCAAAACCTATTGCAAAAGGAAGCTCTCTAGTCGTGCTTTAACCACAATAACCCTCCCTTGCCCGAGGTAACTGAAAAATCAAAGCAAGGCTAGGAAATCTGAGTGGGGGGCTGTGCCTGCTGGAGGCTCTGGACCTGAGCCTGTCCCCCTCTTAAGAAAGAGAGCAGAGCAAATTCCAGGGAGGTGTTAGGGGACTCACACCAGACTGAGACTGGGGCCTGATGCTGTGGGCTGGCTGGCAGAGCTGAGCTGGGAGGGACTGATGTTCTCACTGTGCAGCTCCCGGTCACTTAAGGCAGGGTGACCCCCGGTCCTCCCGCGTGCACACCATGCACTGGAGAAACGCTGACATAAGGTTTAGCAGAGCCCTGATGCACCGCCACGGCTTCCCCAGATGGGCACTCAAGCAGTGCAGGAGGCTGCTCCCCCCGAGGCACGGGGGGCTGGGGACTTGGGGGCCTGGAGGCCTGGGGACCTGGGAGGCCAGGGAACTGGGAACTTGGGGACCTGGAGGCCTGGGGACCTGGGAGCT
>NW_023270374.1:37228250-37364236 GCF_011800145.1 Mirounga leonina | reverse complement strand
GTGTTTGTCCGCAGCACGCCGAGCTACAACTACGCGCCCAACCCCGACAAGCACTGGATCATGCGCTACACGGGGCCCATGAAGCCCATCCACATGGAGTTCACCAACATGCTGCAGCGGAAGCGTCTGCAGACCCTCATGTCCGTGGACGACTCCATGGAGACGGTAGGCCGCCCCCGCCGCCCGCAGCCCTCCCTGCCCTCACCTGGTCCCCAAGTGCCATCAGCTGCAGGGGAAGGGAAATGGGGGCAGAATGAGCCGGCGGTGTGCCCGCCCCAGGGAAATGGCCCTGAGTGGTCCCGACAAAGCCTCTGCCTTCATGACACTTACGTGCTAGGCCTGTTCCGTTTGGTACATTTTTTAGCAGCTTTATTGAGATATAATCCACATACTACATTATTCACGCAAGTGTAGAGCCCAGTGGTTTTAATATATTGCAGAGCTTTGTGATCAGCACAGTCAACTTTAGACCATGCTCATTATCCCAGACAGGAGCCCCACGGCCCTCAGCCATCACCCCCGGACTGCCTCACCCTTTGTCCTTAGGCAGCCGCTAACCAGCTTTGTGTTTCTGTGGACTTGCGTCTTCTGGACGCTTCCTAGGAGTGGAATCACACGACATGTGGTCTTTTGTGTCTGGCTTCTTTCACTCAGCATCACATTTTCCAGATTCATCCATGTGGTAGCACACATCTTTCTTTTTATGGCTGAATAGTATTCCATTGTATGGATATATAAATTTTTTACTTATCCATGGCTATTTAAATTTTTTTTTTTTAAAGATTTTATTTATTTATATGACAGAGAGAGACAGCGAGAACAGGAACACAAGCAGGGGGAGTAGGAGAGGGAGAAGCAGGCTTCCCGCTGAGCAGGGAGCCCGATGCGGGGCTCAATCCCAGGACCCTGGGACCATGACCTGAGCCGAAGGCAGACGCTTAATGACTGAGCCACCCAGGTGCCCCTTAAATTTTTTTTTTAAGAAGCCTCCACGCCCAGCCTAGAGCCCAACACGGGGCTTGAACTCATAACCCTGAGATCAAGAGTCTGACCCTTAACCAACTGAGCTACCAGTCACTCCATGGCTATATGGCTATTTAAATTTAATTAAAATCCATGGGGCGCCTGAGTGGCTGCCTTTGGCTCAGGTTATGATCTCCGGGTCCTGGGATCAAGCCCCGCGGCGGGCTCCTTGCTCAGTGGGTGAGGAGTCTGCTTCTCCCTCTTCCCCCCCACTCCTCCCCACCACTCGTTCTCTCTCTCTCTCTCAAATAAATCTTAAAAAATAAATAAATTTAATTAAATCGATGCAGCTTAAAATTCAGTGTCGGGGTCACACTAGCCACGTGCAGGTGCTCAGTGGTCACCTGCGGCCGGCGGCCACCATCTCACAGGCACTGACCTCACCAGCACCGCGGAAGGTTCTGTTGGACAGCACTGTCGTAGATCACCAACACCTGCCCCAGGCCACAGTCCACCTTCATCCACTCATTCATTCACTTGTTCATTCACTCATTCATTCACTCATTCATTCACCCAGCAGCATTGGCAGAGTGCTAGTGTCACGGGAATGCAGCAGAGAACGGTGACGAGAGCTCCCGCCCCCGTGGAGCCCCCCACTCTAATCCACAAACACGCCCAAGAGACAGAAGGGGAGACGCGCCGCGAAGAAGGGGGGCAGGAAGCGACGGGAGGTGGGAGGCTGCAGTCACTGCAGTTATAAATGCGTCAGTCCCCCCAGCAGTGAGGCGCAGCGAAGACCCGGGGCCGGGGAGGGACGCGCCCGAGGGCGCACGGTGCCCGCAGCCCTGCCCTGCGCCCTCACCGCCTCGCCCGCGTTTCAGCTCTACAACATGCTGGTTGAGACCGGCGAGCTGGACAACACCTACATCGTGTACACGGCCGACCACGGCTACCACATCGGCCAGTTCGGCCTGGTGAAGGGCAAGTCCATGCCCTACGAGTTTGACATCAGGGTCCCGTTCTACGTGAGGGGCCCCAACGTGGAGGCCGGCTCGCTGTAAGTGCGGCACCCCCCCACCCCACCCCGGGCCCCGCGTTTCCAGGGAGGCCTCCGGGCTCCACTGGCCCCAAGCCACTCCCTTGGGCGGCACGTGATTTGGGCAGGTGAGCCTCGGTGCCCAGGGAAGCCCTGATTATGTCGCCCGGGGTGGGTGCTGACACATTTTATAGCCCTCTGCTGGGGAAGGAGAGTCCGGGGGCCGTTAGCACCTGTGAAACCGATTGTTTGTGGGGCAACATGCCAGCGAATCGGGGAGGGGGGACCAGCGCGTGGAAGGCGCCTTGATTTCTGCCTGGCCCGGGTGATCCTTGGGGCGGCTGTCGGCTGTCGGGGAGGAACCCTGCCGCCTCGGTGGGGCGGGGGGGTTTGTCTGCCAAGGTCAGCTGGGCCAGCTCAGGCCACGGCTCAGAGGGAAACAGTCTCCCTCCCATCCTTCCTCCAGGACGCCGTGGGCTAACCTTTGAGCTGCCACGTTCTGGCAGCAAAAATGCCACACGGCGGGGCCGGGAGGGGCTGGAAAGGCAAGGGAGCACAGCGCTGGCTTCCTCAGATCAAGTGCGTATCACAGAGACCAACTCAAATGGTTCTTCGAAATGCAGCTAAATCGCTATTAAGACTCTTACTTGGCCTGACTTCCATCCCCTGGAAAGAACGCTTGGTGACAATTCCAGAAGGCGGCCTATGTGCGTTCAAGGCTGGGCTGATGGCTCTCTGCCTGCCTATCTCAACAAATCCCTCCCCGTCCTTGGATCTCAGGGTCCCCATGGAAGGAGAGCTATGATAATAGGCGTGCTTATCTAGCTTTTTCTTCAGCCTGGGTCTGAGCCCTTTGCAGCCCCATAAGTCATGTGAGCATCCCAACAACCCCGTGGGGTGGATGCTACCACGACCCTGTTTACTGAGGCACAGAGAAGTTAGTTGCCTAAGGTCATGTGGTATGTCAGGGCTTTAAGCCAGGCAGCCTCTACTCCTGCCTCTCTGAAACCTCGAGCCACCACTGTAGATCGAAGGAATTTGACCCACTAAAGACTCTACAGGCATTGACATCATGGGTTGGTCAGCCTCAGAGTCTCTGATCTGGTTCATAAGACCCAAAACCACACCCCACATGGACAAGAGAAAGAAAGGGCTAATGTCAGGCTTGGGGCTGAAGGCTAGGATGACTTTGGTTGCAAGCAGAAGCCAGATAAGGCCCCCCTTCTCCCCCCCCAAAAAAAAAACAAAGGTAAAAGGAATATAGGAACTAAAGCAACTGGGAAGTCCAAGGCTAATCGGCTTCAGGCATGGCTGGATCCAACAGTCACACAATAACATCAGGAAGCTCTCATTTTCCGTCTCTCAGCCCAGCTTCCTCTGAATTGGTTTCATTCTCAGGCAGGCTTTTCTCTCATGGTGGTACACTCACCATGACTTCCAGCCATCCAGTTTAGGAAACCAAACAGTGGTTTGAACAGAAGCCTTGAGGCTGATACTCACCAGCCTGACTTGGGCCACGTGTCCATCCCTGAACCAATCACGGTAGCCAGGGTGACAGAAAACCTTGAGTGAGCAGACCACGTCCATCGGGCGGTGGAATCTGAGTGAGGCTCGGCACTGTTCCCACCAAGCAGGGTGTGGATGCTGGGTGGGAAAAGCAATCCTGTCCATCCCACCTAGTCCTGGGGAGCAGGACTGCTGGACGCTCTCAAGCCAGCTCAGCTGCTGGTTGCCAGCATTCCACTTGGCGCCTGCTCACCCAGCAGTCTTCTCCAGCTCCCTCCGCCTGACAGATTAAGTTGTCATGCCTTCAAGCCCCTCCACAACGCAGCCTCACCCCCTGTACCCCTCCCAGCACGCCTGGCTACCAGTCTCGTGTTCGCAAGGTGCTGGGCTGGGGAGAAGGAGGGGGTCAAAGACAACTGAAACCCTAGGACCCAGGCCCTGCCCCTCAGCCCAGGGAATGGGGTGGGGGACACCAAGCCGCCTTGGTGGAGAGCATGCCTACATGGCCATCATGCACTCAACAGGGGCCAACCCCTGCATTGGGCACATCCCTCAAGTCCCTTACCGCCACACTGGGAACACCACCAGGCAGAAACAGGAGACAAGAGAAGTGACAGACGTATGGTGGAGATAAATAACAAAATTCACTAAGCTAACACTTATTGAGCACCTACTGTGTATTCTAAGTGTAAAAGTGCTAGGAAGTGAAAACAAAACAGACGAAAGTGTCTGCCTTCCAATTAGATTCTAAATAGGCAACAGACGGTAAACCAGATATATGACTAAAATATGTAGTAAATGGGGGCGATGAGGCCTCAGGGCAGGGGCAGGGGCAGGAGAGGGGTCCTCAGGAAGGGTCTTGTGATAGTAATCTATGCTGCATAACAAGTCGTTACAAACTGAGCAAGTGAGAACATCACACGGGTGGTATCTCACGGTTTCCGCAGCTCAGAAGTCGGGGCCCCGCTTAGCTCGGTCCTCTGCTTCAGCTGCAAGCAGGACTCGGCAGGGCTGGGGCTGTTCGGGTGCAAGCAGGGGACCTGAAGTCACACAGCCTGCCCCCTAGAATATTCACCACTCACCCTCGTGGGGGGTGATGATCTAGGGCGGCTCGCTTCTTCGGAGCCGACCAGGGGAGAAAGTAGACAAAGACCCAGCTGGTAAGATGAAGTTGTACAGCACGTAACATACCCTCCATATGACGTCTCATCACCTTCGCCAGACCCTGTTGGTTTGGCCCACCCTTGAGGGGAGGGGATCACACAAAGGTGTGAACACTGGAGGGCGGGGATCATGGGGCCCCTCAGAGTCTGTCATCCTTGGGCATCCTTGGTAATTGTTGAGCAAAGAACTTGGGGCGGGGGAGAGTGCTCCTCTGGCATCTGGAGGAAGAACATTCCAGCAGAGGGAAGAGCGAGGGCAAAGGCCCTGAGGCCAGACAGCAGCCTGGCCAAGAACAGCCAGGGACCAGCGTTTGCATCAGAGGTTCAGAGACAGGTGTGGGGGCAGGTCCAGGGTCTAGAGAGGCTCTTAAAGGGGGGTGTCCTGTGTTTGGGAAGTGGGAGGCAGGGAGGGCATCCCTGGTAGAAGCAGCAGCCAAGTAGAGGCCTGTTAATCCCGGTACCCGGTGGTATGTGTGGAGTGCACAGAAGGTGAGGGGTGAGGAGGGTGGGGGGCTCCACGGAACTGAGGCTGCAGAAGGGAGCCTTGAGGGCTGGGGTGCAGGAGAGTGACAAGATCACAGCTTCCCCACCTTCTGAGTGTGAGTCCCTGGCGACCTCCTACCTCCAGCCACCCTTTCTCCCCAGCGAGGCCGGGGCACCATGCCCGGGTGGCCGAGTCCATTTCTCCCCACCTCCCTCAGGAATCCCCACATCGTCCTCAACATCGACCTGGCCCCCACCATCCTGGACATTGCCGGTCTGGACATCCCCTCGGATATGGATGGGAAGTCCATCCTCAAGCTGCTGGATATGGAACGGCCAGTGAATCGGTGAGCAGGGGAGCAGGGCTGGCACTGGGGGTGAAGGGGTGCCAGGCTCCCCAAACTGCATGAACTCATGGCCTCATCGTGTGTGTCTGAGAGGGGGGGGTGTCTCTAAGAGTCCGGAGCTGGCACTCTAGGGTCCCTGATCCCGACTCCTTACCTGCCCTGGGAAAGACAGATGTTCTCTGAGATTCCACCCTCCCACCTGGATTATAGCCAGGTGACCAGTTGAGGACCCTCTCAGGGCTAACACTGTGCAAAACTGAAAGTAATAACAACAACAGCAGTGAACGCTAATTTGGCACTTCCTTGTTCTGAGCACTTTGCAGAGGATTTACCATGTTGATCGTCACAGTAACCCGGTGGGGGAGGCATTGTGAGGATCCCGTCTTACCAATGTGAAAACTGACTCCCAGAGAGGTCCAGCAACTTGCTGGACGTCTCTCACCAGCGTGGAGCCAACTCTGGGCATTCAGACTCTAGGCCGGAGGCTGCACCCCTAATCACGGCGCCCTAAGGCTTTAACGCCGGCTGCTGTGATGGGCCCATATTTCTAGGTGTCCCGGAAGCAGGAAGGGGAACGGTGATGTGAAAAACTAGGCAGGTGGGAGGGTGAGCGGAGTCTGGCGGGGGACAGGCATGGCAGCAGCGACATCTGGTGGCCAGCACTGGGACTGCCCACCGGGTTCACCACCCCAAAGTGCGGTTACAGCCTCCTGCTTGTCCCTCCTGCAGCTCAGAGGGTCCCCCTAAAGGGGGGACAGAGCCTCCACAGAGCCTCCTCCCTTTTGACTATGAGGTTTCCTGAGCTGTACGGCTGTAAAACGGCACATGTGGGGCAGGAGGCGTGCTGGCTTGGGAGCCGGGGCCCCTGGGAGTCGGGTGCAGGATGGAGGCTTCCTCCGGCAGCCTGAGCCCCTATCCGGGAAACAGCAGTAGAGTGAAACTGTATGAAATGCACACCCAGATTACACACATCCAACTGCAAAGGATCAAAGAAGAAAATCCCCCCAAAACTCCAAAACCTTTGACCCGGGCCACTTCCTCCCAGTGGGCCTTCAGACCCCCATCTCTGGGGAAGACGCAGCTCTGCTCCATGAGGGGTGGGAGCATCCAAGCCTTCCCCGCAGCCCGCTGCCGGGCCCGCTCCCCCCACCCCAGCTGCCCCTGGAGCCCCGGGTCTGTGCTGATTGTGAACCAAGGCACCATCCCTGCTTCTTGGAGAATGGGGGGGGATGCGTGAGGCCCCCACATTGATGAGAACGTGGAAGTGTGCTACTTTTCCAGGTTTCACCTGAAAAAGAAGATGAGGGTCTGGCGGGACTCCTTCCTGGTGGAGAGAGGGTAAGTGCCAGGGGCTGGAGGGCCCCCCCCCGACTTTCCCACCCCAGGAAGCTCCTGGCAGCCCCACCTGTCCCTGTGGTGGGGGCAGGAGGGAGACAGCCACTGTGGTCCCTCCCAAAAGGGACTCCCTCGGATTTGTGTCCACAGCCACCTGGACCCAAAGGAAGCCCGCTCCCTGTTCCCGTGGTTGATACAGAACTTGCGTCTGGAGGCCACATGTCCCTTCAGACATGTTTTCCTGCCTACACAATGTCTTAAATGTTTCCTAATTTATTGCCAGTTCATGCAGTTTGGGAGGTTTCTTATAAAATTCTCGCTTCTTAAGCCTCTTAACACAGAGGATGTGGCCAGGCGGGACCCGCGTCCTGCATGGTGACAGTTCCCGGGCCGCGCGGGGGCCGCCTCCTAAGCAGGTGCACGCTCCTGCGGAGCCCAGAGGCCAGCCGCATGTCCCACTCCCTGCCCCACAGCAAACTGCTCCACAAGAGGGACAACGACAAGGTGGACGCTCAGGAGGAGAACTTCCTGCCCAAATACCAGCGCGTGAAAGACTTGTGTCAGCGCGCGGAGTACCAGACGGCGTGCGAGCAGCTGGGACAGGTGAGGAAGTGTGGCCGCTGCCCCAGGGGCTGCTGTCCTCCCTCCCCGCCCCGGAGCTGTCCCCTCCCCGGGGCTGCCCCTCAACCCTCAGTCCGCGGAGCCAGCCAGGCCGGGGCCTCTGAGGCGTGGTGTTTGCCGAGTGTGACACCCCTGGGTGATACCAGGTGACGCTCAGAAAGCGACTCCTTCCTCAGCTCCCTTTCAGTCGTGATCCTATGGGAGGAGAAGCGCCCTACGGGGCAAGTGGGGCTTCAGCTCCTGGGTAGCCCCCGCTCGGCCCCCTTTCCGGCCTCCGCACCTGTTCATAGCCTCGGATACTGCCTTAGTTCCCTTGAATTCGCTTTACAGGAGCCTCTCGGTGCTGGCTTTCCAGTGAGAGGAGAAACAGGAAGCTGCCTTTTTAAATAAAGAAGGTTTTTAAAAAGGGAGCTGATTTCACGAGAAGTGTTAAGAAAATTACAACCACGGGGCGCCTGGGTGGCTCAGTTGGTTAAGCGACGGCCTTCGGCTCAGGTCATGATCCTGGAGTCCCGGGATCGAGTCCCACATCGGGCTCCCTGCTCGGCAGGGAGTCAGCTTCTCCCTCTGACCCTCATGATTTATCTCATTCTCTCTCTCAAATAAATAAAATCTTTTAAAAAAAAAAAAAAGAAAAGAAAATTACAACCACATAGTATTTAGAGAGAGCAGGAGGAGTCTGCACTTGGCTTTTCCGAGGTGGGCTCTGGGGGTGGGGGGGCAGGGAAGCAGGCAGGGTGGCCCCGCCCAAGGGGTGCTGGCCGTGTGTCCCTGTCTCAGTCCTCGAGCTCCCCCGGGGTAACTCGGGCCGCGCCCATAGGTACAAATAAAGCCAGGCCTTCCTGTCCCGCTTCTCACTAAGAGCCCGCGGCTTCCGAGGCCCAGGCGCGGGTTGGGTGGCTCTCTCACGGGGTCCACGCGGGCAGCTCCGTCTTACCACGAGACTCAGGACCGGCCCATCCGCATGGCCGTGCCCCCCACCCCTGTTTGTTCATAAGCCCCCAGACCCTCCTCCCCGTGTGTGGAGATGTCTCGTCTGGGAAGAAGCCCGTCTGTGTCTCTGGACAAGAACTTTGGGTTTCGCTGCTCCCTTGGCTGCCGAGCGTGGTTCCCGGCCCTGGAGCGATGGCCCTGAATGTCCCCAGCAGAAAGCCCTGCCCTCCGGGGGCTGCGTGCTGGGGAGATCCCGCCAGTGGAGCTACCAGGAGGGAGGTGCTGGGCCAGCGGCCTTTGTCCCCCCTGGATTGTTCAGATCCTTTCGGCGCCGCCCAGACTGGGGGTCGGGCAGTCCCAGGGCGGCCCAGGGGCAGGCATCAGAGCACGTTGCGAGCCCCAGAGGAAAAGAGCCCTGGAGGTGGGGGTTGGGGCCCGGGCCCGCTGGGGAGGCGTCAGTCTCTGGCCCCCCAGCTAGAGCCCTGAGGACACCAGTCCCAACAGTCAGCCACGGGCAGGACACAGTCGTGGCCCTGCTGACCCGGCCGCCCCTCGGGGCCGTGAGCCCCGCCCCCCGCAGACGTGCGTCCGTCCCGTCCCTCGGTCGCCGAGCAGCCGGGGCTCGCGTCCCACGCAGCAAGGGCCGGGCGGCGGGCGCCGGGCCGGGGCTGGATGGGGAGCGCGGCGCCGAGCCCGGGAGCCTGAGGGCCCGGCTGTGTCTTGCAGAAGTGGCAGTGCGTGGAGGACGCGTCGGGGAAGCTGAAGCTGCACAAGTGCAAGGGCCCCGCGCGCCTCGGGGGCAGGGCGCTCTCCAACCTGGTGCCCAAGTACCGCGCGCCGGGCGGCGGCGACACGTGTGCCTGCGACGGCGGCTACAAGCTCAGCCTGGCCGGCCGCCGGAAGAAGTTCCTCAAGAAGAGTAAGTGCGGCCCCGCAGGCCGCGTCCCAGCGCCGGGTGGCGTCCCGGGAGCGGCGACAGGGCGGCGGCGAGGCGGGAAGAGGACGCGCGAGCGCGCGGAGCACTGCGCAGGGCCGCCGCGGGAGAGGCCGGGGGGAGGGCGGGAGGGCGCCCGGCGGCCCTTACTCAGAGGCCAGAAGCCAGCGGCCGGCTTTGAGCAGAAGAGCCAAGGTCAGATCTGTGTTTTCAAGGGACCCTCCAGCTGCCACTTGGGTGGGCTGCGAGGGGGCGGGAGCGGGCGGAGGCCGCTGGGGAGACCTGGCGGGAAGCCTGGGTGCTTGGTCGGCCCCTCGCGGGCAAGGAAGCGGAGTCGGGCTCTGGACGGGCCTGGAGGGCAGAGCCATGGCAGAGAGAGGATCCTCATTATCTGCAGATGGTCTTACTCGCAGTGATTTACCTGTAGCCCCCGTGTCAGTACTCAGGGTGCCTTCTCGGTCATTCACGGCACGTGCGGAGGGGCAGAAATTTCTGAGTCCCGCCACCCGCGCGCGCCCAGCTGAGCTTGAACGAGGCAATGCCCTGCTTTCCAGCCTCCGCTCTGGTACCGTGTGGGGGCATCTCTGTCACGGCTGTTTAGCATCGCGTTTCTTGCATTTTGTGCTTTTGCCCGGGGATGTCACTCTTCAGCCTGGTGCTGACGTGCTGTGTGGTGTCCCCAAGCACGGGAAGGCTGAGACGTGCCCCAAGGAGAGGACACATGGGTTAGATAAGCTTCCCTCAGGCACGAGACACAGCGCTGTTGGCCGGGAGCTCAGTGTTAAAGGATCAACGGTTTCTATTAAATGAGGTGTCTTTAAACAGAAACACACAGATAAGGTTCTGTACTGACAGTTGACAAACATGCTGTGACCAGAGGCTCACAGGAACCGAACCCCCCTTTTCCCCTAGGAGCAGTGGCGTGGTGTGGGCTAACTCAGTGTTCGGGTGACTTTATAGAACATAACCAGCTCGAATAACGAGAATCAACCGTCCTTTGGATGAGTGGGAAAGAGCCTCCGTGCCAATGCAAGGAGCCATCTAAGACTTCATGGCTCGCTCCCCGCAGGGGCTGAGGAAGGACAGAGAGCCAACGAGCAGAGAAAGTGGACTCCTAGATCCAACTGCAAAACTCCCATCACTCTGGACTAGTCCTGGCCCCGTTGCGAGGTTCAGCTTTCCCTGAAAAGAATGCACCTGTGCCGGGAACATGCTCAGAGGCCCCTGGGTGCCAGCCCTTGGTCTCCGTGAGACCTGGTCAGCGGGCCAGACATGTCCCCTCCAGGGCTGGGCAGTTTCCCATGCCGCCCACTCATCGGGCCCCCTGACCCAAGGACAACCAAAGCCTAGTAGAGATTTTAGTTCTGGGTGTTTTTGTTCCTAATAGTGGTAAAATACACAAAGTTTACTATTCTAACTATTTTTTTTTTAAGAGTTATTTAGTTGAGGGCGCCTGGGTGGCTCAGTCGGTTAAGCGACTGCCTTCGGCTCAGGTCATGATCCTGGAGTCCCGGGATCGAGTCCCGCATCAGGCTCCCTGCTCTGCAGGGAGTCTGCTTCTCCCTCTGGCCCTCTTCCCTCTCGTACTCTCTCTATCTCATTCTCTCTCTCAAATAAATGAATAAAATCTTTAAAAAAAAAAAAAAGAGTTATTTAGTTGAGAGAAAGAGAGAACATGAGCGGGAGAGGGAGAAGGAGAGAGAATCTCAGTCTCTGCACTGAGCTGGGAGCCCGATGTGGGGCTCGATCTCACAACCCCGAGATCACAACCTGAGCTGAAACCAAGGGTCAGACACTGAACCGCCTGGAACCCCCCACCCCACGCCCCTCTATTTTTAAGTGCACAGTTCAGCGGCACTAAGCACCTTCACACTGTCGTGCCGCCTTCACCTCCGTCCGTCCCTAGAGCGCTTCTCATCTTGCAAAACTGAAACTCTGTCCCCATTAGGCTGAAACTCCCCACCCCCCTTCCCCATCCCTGGCCACCACCCTTGTGTTGCCGTCTCTGGGCATCTCAGTGCTCTGGGGACCTCATATAAGTGGAATCGTGCAGTGCTTGTCCTCTTGGGCGGGCTTATTTCACTCAGTATAACGTCCCCAAGGGTCATCCATGGTATTGCCTGGGTCAGAGTCCCCTTCCTCCTGTAAGGCTGAATGATACTCCACGGTGGCCTAACGAGGGCCCGGGCGTCCAGCGGCAGGCCCCTCTGACCCGCTGGGCCTCGGCGCCAAGCAGGTGGTCCCTCCATGGAGCTTCCGGCTGGGGGCCCCCCGTTATATCTCCTCACAGGCCCATGAGTCGCTGCCAAGCTCTTTTGTAGCCAACTCAGAGGATTGGTTTCCAGACTGAATTCCACAGCTGACACCTCCTTGCTTCAGCGCATGGCACATGCATAATCTTCAAATAGTACGAGAAGTTGTGACTCAGTTAAGCTTTTTTTTTCCCCCCCAATTAATACTCAGAGGAAAGAAGATGCACCAAAATAGCTGAGACTCCAGTCAACCGAAGTTCTCACCTGAGCTCAATGTAACTGAAGTTCTGTCTTAGACGCACCTCACAGCAAACCGGGGGCCAAGGCGGGGACCCTCCTTATAATGCACAGGAAAGCCCGGGTCACGCAGCTGAATCGGGGCCCAGGCCTCATCCCCTGGCCCCACATTCGTCCTCCTGCAAGTGCCTGCCAACAGAGCACTTCTGCCCCTTTCTGAGCAGCCAGCTCAGAGGGGTGCTCAACCCCTCCACAGTTTTGCCCCTGGGGGGATGCTCCTGGCATCGGGTGGGTAGGGGCTGGGGATACTTGCAAACATCCCACAACACACAGGATAGTCTCCCACAACAAAGGATTATCTGGCCCCCAAATCTCACCAGTTTTGAGGCTGAGAAGCCCCAGTTTAGAGCAGCTCAGACCCCAGCCCGCCATGATCCACTGGGACACCAGCTGTGGCGTGAGGAAGCCCGGCAGGGCCAGCCAGCCCAGAGCGGGGCGGTGGGCCCAGGCGGCCACTCTCTACTCACTTAGGCTCCCAACAAACCCGCAGCCCTACCATGCGCCAGATGCTGAGGTTACAGAGTTGAGTGAGAGAGACGCAGATCGGGCCTCGTGGGTGAGACAAGGTGTAAGCAAGTTAACGGAGTGGGAAGATCGTGGAGGAAATGACACAGCGGCGTGCCCAGGAGGAGAGGGCTGGCCACCCTGGGATGGGCACTTGGCTGATGCCTAAGTGAGAGCCAAGTGTGGGGAAGGAGCCGGGCCTGTACATGTTCTCAGTCTGGGAAGAGGGAGTACAAAGACCCTGTGGGTCCCAGCCCCAGAGAGCAGGCTGCAGGGCCCAGGATTTTCCAGGCCCAGGGAGGTAGATAGGCTCCGCTTGTGACCTCGGACAAGGATGTCCCAGCTGTCGAGCGCCCTCGAACCACAGAGCAGTTGCTTGATGCCAACTTCCAGGTGCTGCAGAAGTTACCAGTTCTGTTCAGGTCATGCTGCAAAGAGCCCTGCAGGGCAGGGACCGTCGTGAGGACACAGCTGCTCGGGAGTTAACCAGATTGTCTGGGGTCACACATTTGCTCAGGATTTGCACCCGAGCAGTCAGATTCCAGAGCCCACGCTCTTGGCCACAGGGTTATGAAGCCCCTCTGTTCCCAGGATGCAGGGTCAGCGGGGGCCCCTCTAGGACCCCTGGAAACAAAGCCCACCAGGGTGACCAGGAGAACGAGGAGTGTGGCTTCACGTCCAGGCAAAGGTTTACAAGGGCTGGCAGCCTCATCTGCAAAGGACCAGAGAGTAAATATTTGAGGCTTTGCAGGCTGAACAGTCTCTCAACTTCTCAGTTCTGTCACTGGAGCGAGAGAAGAGCTGTGGACTCAGCTTATTTACAAAACCGGGCAGAGGGCCAGATTCGGCCCTTAGGCCATAGCTTGGGGACCTCTGGGTGTATGGCTGGGGGATGGAGCCGGGAAGACCCAAAGCACTTGACTCCTAAGCAAGCAAGACAAAAGGGGCAGCAAGAACCCGGTGGGTCTAGTTCACAGCCCTCATGGGCAGGTATGAGCCGCCCCCACAGGGACAGCGGTTCACACTGTGTGCATCAGGGGCCCTGGGACTGTGGCTTCACAGGGACTGGACTCAGGAAAAAGCCAAGGCGAGAGCTGGCCCAAGGTTTTGCTAAGAGAGGCCTCTCCTGGACCTGGGCCCCCGGATCCTTTGGCCCGTGTGACTCTGATAGAAGGGGTCTGAGAACTGAAAGATACAAACACCTGCCCCAGGAGTGGGGGCAGCAAGAGCAGATCCTGCAGCCCAGGGGCCCCCCTGGCTGCCTGGGACAGGGAGTTCCCAGCCTCGGGCCTCAGGCGCCACCCGGTGGCCACTGGGAGCCCAGCAGACACGTGGGGCCGAGCCAGGCTCCAGGCCCTTCTGCAGAAAGATGCACCTGGAGACCAGCAGTGTTACAGACTGGATGCACAGCAGGGCCAGGCCTGAGTGAAGGGTGCGGAGTTTTAAGACAGAAGGGAGGGGTGGCGAGGGCCACGGCCAACAGAACAGACCGCCTGTCTAAAGGAACGGCGTCAGCTCCCGCCCGTGGACCCAGTGGGGACAGTGTAGGCACTTCTTCGGTTCTCTCTTCCGAAGCTCGAAATCTGCACTCCTACATGACCACCCACCCCTGCTTTTCTCTAATGTTAGCAACCTGATCAAATTTGTCTCTTAATGTATAGAAGATGCAAGAAATCCAGGCTCTGGCTTTAGCCTGCATGGCCTCGGTTTTCAGTAGCCAACTTAGAGCCTGGAAAAAATGCCTCCGAGCCCTGTGTCCCTGCCCAGCTCCGGGGAGAGCATCCCGCTCCCTGCTGGCCAATCAGACGGGGAAGCTGAGAGACCTCCCCCCGAGCCGCTCCCTTTTCTATCCAGAAGAACGGGCTACCTAGCTTTTTTCTTTTCCGGTTCAAATTAATGCGGTTTTTTTAGTGTCTTTGTTTCTTATTGAGGTATAAGGGACATATAACATATTAGTTTTGGGTGTGCAACATAGTGATTTGGTACCTGCAGACATTGCAAAATTATCACAATAGGTAGTTCATATCCGTCACCATACAGTGCCAAAAATTTTATTATTTCTTGTGAAAATTTTGAAGATCTCCCTTAGGAGCCTGCAAATATGCAACACAGTATTATTAACTATAGTCACCATCCCCTACATGGCATCCCCAGGACTCACTCATTCTGTAACTGGAAGTTTGTACCTTTTGAGCCCCTTCACCCATTTCGCCCACTCCCGACCCCACACCTCTAGCAGCCACCGGTCTGTTCTCTGTATCTATGAGCTCGGGGTTTTGTTTTGTTTTGGGTTTATTTTTAGATCCCACGTATAAGTGAGATCAGGTGGTATGTGTCTTTCTCTGACTTGTTTCACTTAGCCTTATATGTCCTCTAGGTCCATCCATGTTGGTCTTTTCGTTTTTGTTTTTTTGTTGTTTTTGTTTTTGATGATTTTATTTATTTGAGAGAGAGACAGAGAGACAGCATGAGCAGGGCAGAGGGAGAGGAAGAAGCAGACTCCCCGCTGAGCAGGGAGCCCAACAAGGGACTCGATCCCAGGACCCCGAGACCATGACCTGAGCCAAAGGCAGACACCTAACCGACTGTGTCACCCAGGCGCCCCTATTTCTTGTCTTTTTGGTAACAGCCATTCTAACAGGTGTGAGTGAGAGGATAGCTCATTGTGGTTTTGATGTGCGTTTCCCTGGCGATGAGCAATGCTGAGCACCTTTTCATGTACCTGTTGGCCAACTGGATGTCTTCTTTAGAAAAATGTCTATTCAGATTCTCTGCCCGTTTTTTAGTCAGATGGTTTGGGTTTTTGCTATTGAGTTGTATAAATTTTTATCTATTTTGGATATTAACTTCGTCCTTATCAGACAGTTTTTATCATAAGTGGATGTTGAATTTTGCCAAATGCTTTTCCTGCATCCACTGAGATGATCCTATGATTTTTATCCCTCATTTTGTTAAATGTGGTGTATCACGATAGAGCTTGGTTGGCAGATGGTGAACCGTCCTTATCGTGGTGTTTGATCCTTTTCATGTATTGAATTCGGTTTGCTGAGGGATTTTGCATCTATGTTCATGTGGAAACTGGCCTATAATTTTCTTTTCTGGTGGTGTCTTTGTCTGGTTTTGATATCAGAGTCATGCTGGCCTATGAAATGAGTTTGGAAGTGTTCCCTCCTCCTCTCTTTCTTGAAGAGTTTGAGAAGGACTGGTATTATTAATTCTTTATATGTTTGGTAGAACTCACCAGTGAAACCATCTGGTCCTGGACTTCTGTTTGTTGGGAAGTTTCTGATTACCGATTTAATCTCCTTACTTAATGATTTTATATCCACGTTCGTTTTTTTTTTTCTTTTTTTATTGAGGTGAGGTCCAGACACCATAAAATTTACCTTTTTTACAATGTTAAAGTCTACAATTCAGAAGCATGTACTACATTCACAGTGTAGTGCACCCACCACCTCTAATTCCAGAACCTTCCATCACCCCCAAGAGGGAACCCCAGTACTGTCTCCCCATCCCATGGCAACCATTAACTTGCTTTTGGTTTCTTTACCTCCTGTGGACATTCTGAACAAATAGACCCATAAAACATGGGACCTCTCATGCCTGCATTCACGGAGCGTCGTGTGGTGGACACCCACCCACATGGTAGCGTACATCATGGCCTCGTTCCTCTGTGGCCAAACATTCCATCACACAGATGGACCACATGTGTCCCCACATAGCTCTTTCTGGGCATCATCTCAAGCCACATCCTCCTTAGCTCTGGGCCTTCAGTTTTTCCCAATTGAATCATCGTGTGGTCCTTCCCACTGGGCTCCCTCCAGGTCCTGCCTCCTGGGCAGGTAGGTCTCAGGAGCCCTCAAGTCTCGGGATCAATGGGCCGCTGCCCAGAGGGACCGGCCAGCCTGTCCAGCCCCACTAACCCAACCACCCGCCAACGCCCACAGAGTACAAGACCAGCTATGCCCGGAACCGCTCCATCCGCTCGGTGGCCATCGAGATGGATGGCGGGGTTCACCGCACAGGCCTGGACGACACATCCCAGCCCCACAACCTTACCAAGCGGCACTGGCCAGGGGCCCCTGAGGACCCAGACGACAAGGACGGCGGAGACTTCAGTGGCACCGGGGGCCTTCCAGACTACTCAGCCCCCAACCCCATTAAAGTGACACACCGGTGAGAGTCCAGGCGGAGGGCAGGGGTGTGGGGGGCAGCTGGGGCCTTGGGGGTGGGTGGAAGCCCACACCTCGGGCCCCTGGCTGGTCCCCCTCAGCCCCTCAGAGCACACGTGGCCCCTTCTCTCGAGCAGGTGCTACATCCTCGAGAACGACACGGTCCAGTGTGACCTGGATCTGTACAAGTCCCTGCAGGCCTGGAAAGATCACAAGCTGCACATCGACCACGAGGTGAGGAGGTTCTGGGCCGGGAGCACTCTCCCCCCACCCTGAGCTGGGCAGGACCACCAGCCACCCCGGGAGGGACAGAGGCCTGCCCAGGATCCTCGGGCATCTGACAGGCCACTTCCAGGCTGCAGGGGAGGACAGTGTAGTCAAGGACTGTCCTTCCAGGACCGCGCTTCACTCACAGATGCTCCCGCCACAGCCAGTCCTCTCAACGAGCCTGGGGGCGACAAGGCCTCGGTGGGCTCAGCTGGTCCTCACGAGCCTGGCCCCTTCAGCAGGTGGAACCCAGGGCCCCTCGGCCCCAGGCCGTCCCTTCTCCCCCAGCGCCCCAGAGTTTCATAGCCTCCTCTCCTGCTCTCTGCCTCAGATCGAAACCCTGCAGAACAAAATTAAGAACCTGCGGGAAGTCCGGGGTCACCTGAAGAAAAAGCGGCCCGAGGAATGTGACTGTCACAAAATCAGGTGAGGAGGCAGCGAAGAGCAGCCAGGACACCCCAGAAAGGCCCCTTGTGCTCCTGCAGGACACTGCTGGGGACACAGCCTCCCCTCCCGGGCTCCTTTCAGGATCTTTAGAGCCCTGTCTCCTCCCTCAGAGGGAGAACAAAAAACCAGTGAGCACTCACATGCCCGTTGCCTGCAGTGGGCACAGACCGCGGCCCGGGGAGCCGGCCAGACGCACCTGCTCATGGAGGCAGGCTCTTGCAGGGGGGGGGGGGGGGGGGGGGGGCGGCGGGGTGCCGGGGGGGGGGGGGGGGGGGGGGGGGGGGCGGGGGGGGGGGACTGGTTCCCAGGAGGGGAGGTGCCTGTGCGGACTGCCCTTCCGGAAACAGCCCTCCTGGCCCAGGGTCCACATTGCCAACTCGGGGAACTGCGGCCTGGGGGTCGCTGTCCAGCCGAAATTCTGCGACGCTGGAGCCGGGCTGCGTCTACGCCACCCAGTATGACAGCCAGCAACCACGCGGGGCTCTTGTGCTCTTGAAGTGTGGCCAGGGTGACAGGGGAACTGAACTTGCGCTTTGATGTAAATGGGAAGAGCCACAGGTGGCCAGTGGCTCCTGCACCAGTGTGCCCCCTTCTCAGAAAGGGCTGGCCCTGAGCCAGCATGCGGTGGGCAGGGGTCGGGGGGGCACCCGACCTGGAGATGCCAGCCCAGCGTCCAGTGCTGCTGACTTACACCCACCCAGGGCCCCCCAGCCGGCCTCCAGGGCAAGGGGCCGGCCAGCCAGGCAGCTGCCGCCCCGGCGGTGGTTCCCACCCCAGCACTGCCCCAGAAAGCGGGCCGGGGGTCCCAGGGGACCGCGGTTTGCACCACGCCCTTCCCAGGAGCTGCCCTGTAAGCAGCTTCGGCCACCCGGGGTCTGTTACAGTTACCACCCCCAGCACAAAGGCCGCCTCAAGCACAAAGGCTCCAGTCTGCATCCTTTCAGGTAAGGGCAGCTTAAGGCTCAGGGGAGCTAAGCCCACAGGAGCAGGAAAGAGGTGCTGGCCCTTCCCTGCGGGGTACGCGGCAGTCCTTGAAAAGGCGGGATCCCAGAGCGGCTCTCCGACGCCCCCCTGTGGCAGGAGGGGGTCCTACCCGGGGCGGGCGGGGGCGGAGCAGGCTGCGGGGGCGGACCCTCGGCCTGGCCCCCAGCGCGGCCTCAGAGCCGCAGTGGGTCTTGGCCAGGGGTCCTTCGCCTGGGGGACCCTCCACGGCAGTGCGCCCCACTTCGGGCGGGAAGAGCAGAGGCTCAGGGTCCCGGACCCCTAGGCGGCTGCAGGTGGGGGCGGAGGGAGGTGTGAAGGGTGTGGCCCTGTGTGCCCCTAGGAAGGGCCTGCAGGAGAAGGACAAGGTGTGGCTGCTGCGAGAGCAGAAGCGCAAGAAGAAACTTCGCAAGCTGCTCAAGCGCCTGCAGAACAACGACACGTGCAGCATGCCGGGCCTTACGTGCTTCACCCACGACAACCAGCACTGGCAGACGGCGCCGCTCTGGACCCGTGAGCGAGCGGGCAGGCACGGGCGGGGGGGCTGCTCCGGGCCGCACGGGGACCGCCCCGCCCCCACCCGGCCCCGCCCCCGCCCCGCCTCGGCCCAGGACTGCGGGGGTCACAAGCCCTGGGGGCAGAAGGGGGCCCCGGGTCCCAGGCGGAACTCCTGTGGGCTGCTCACCGGGTGCGGCCCCCCCTTCCCTTGGCAGTGGGGCCATTCTGCGCCTGCACCAGCGCCAACAACAACACCTACTGGTGCATGAGGACCATCAACGAGACCCACAACTTCCTCTTCTGCGAATTCGCCACGGGCTTCCTCGAGTACTTTGATCTCAACACGGATCCCTACCAGGTACACACAACACAGGCTGCAGGAGCGGGGATGGGGGCCCCCTGAGCAAGGGACAGCACATCTTCCAAGTCCCCCTGAGCCCCGAAGGCAGGAGGAGGGGGTTCAGAAGGGACTCGGTGCGTCCTCCTGCCCCTGGAATCTGGGTCTTGAACGGCTTCTCCCTCCATAGGCACCTGCCAGTGGTGAAGCAGCCTTTAGGGCTAAGTGTGAAGGCTCCTAGAACTGGAGGGCTTTGGGGGGGGTCCCGAGGGTCAGACCAAACCCTGCACACTCGGGGGCCTACGGGGACCACACAGGTAAACGGGCCACAGCCAGCACTCACGACATGCCGGGCACTTGCCTAAGTGTCTCCGAGTATTAATCATTGGAAGACATGGGCCCAATGGCCCAGAACATGTAAGATGGGTGCCACCGGTCTCTGGTGAGCGGCCTGGGTGTGTCCCCTCTGAAATGGCCGGTCCCCACTGAGCTCTTCCGCACTGGAGCTTCCCAGCAGTGTGGCCTCGGTCTGTCCAGTCTCGGTGTCTCTAGTCATTTTATCCGAAACCTGACTTTTAAAGGCCAGCAGCCCCACTCTCTTTGGTCTTTAACTTGGTCTTTAACCACCATACAGGCTGCCGGTCTTTCTGCCCAGGTAGGCCATCCCCGTATTTTACACAAGCGGGTGGCACAGCGTGCACGTTGTCACCAGTAGCTCCCAGAGTGGGCAAGGACCCAGGACCCTGACCCATCCCTTCCCCATCCCTTCCGCAAGTGGCAGCTTAGCAGTCAGGTGGCGCTGAGGGGCTGTGGATGACGGTCTGGAGCTAGAGGGGAGAGTGGCCACACTGAGTGGCCGGAGCCGCCGCTCACAGCAGTCCTTCTGTCCTGGGGGAGAGGGCACGAGTCAGTCCAGACTGTCCCCAACTCCAGCTCCTGCAGAGTAAAGGCCCCTGGCCCCCAGCACCCCTGCTCCCAACCTGCCTGGAGGAAGTGCCCTCGGTGGTGGAAGCTGGTGGGGGTCCCTGCGCTCACCTTGTTGAAACCTCTGTTCCAACCAGTTGATGAATGCGGTGAATACACTGGACCGGGACGTCCTCAACCAGCTCCATGTGCAGCTCATGGAGCTGAGGAGCTGCAAGGGTTACAAGCAGTGCAACCCCCGGACTCGGAACATGGACCTGGGTGAGGAGGCGCTCCGACGTGGGGCCTGTGGGGAGCAGGGTTACCGCTGGAAGGAATGTAGGGGGTCAGTCTAGTCCGAAGGGCCGGGCACCACCAGGGGCTGGTGAATCCTCACCAGTGGTACAACATCCCCTCCCTAACATGCACCAAGTGCTGTGTTGCTGTCAGTCCCGACGCTCCGCGATCACGCTGTGCTGGTCACCGTGCTACGGGTCTCACAGTCAGTATCTGATCACCCCGTGACAACCGTCTGGGAGGAGTCACACGGCCGGGCCGGCTGATCCCAAAGCCCACACGCTTGGTCAGGCCGCCGATGCTCTAGGAAGCTTGCCCAGAGCCGAGCCACAGGATCTCCCCGCTGCCCCGCTCTTGGGGCCCGTGGCTTCCTGTCCTCTGTGTCCCTGCCTATATCTGCCTCCCCGACCGGGACCACGCCCCAGGTTACTGTTGAACGGATACATCAGGGTGCCTCAGCTGGTGACATTAGAGGACAGGCAATCCCCAGGCTACGTGAGTCTCGGGGAACACTCACGTCAGGATTCAGCCACTCCACCTGCCCGAGGGGACACTGTCAACGTCATGAATGACAAAAACAGAAAAGGCAGTTATAAAGCAGTTGTCATTGTTGGTGCCATTTTTGCCCCAAACTCAGTTTCTCTTTTGTTCATTTCTGTCTCATTTAGGACTTAAAGATGGAGGAAGCTATGAGCAATACAGGTACCTGGTTTTGTTGTTAAAGCCCGAGACCGTTCCGCTAGGCTGGCCCATCCTGTGGTCCAACCTCTGAGGTGGCGCGAGTCAGGCTGAGGCCCTGCCCGCTCTCTGGTCTGCCAGGGGCCTGGAGCGCCCACCAGGGAAGGGGGAGGCTCTTTCTGGGTGAGGCCAACACGCCCTCTCTTTTTGACACCCGAAAACTTAGGCAGTTTCAGCGTCGAAAGTGGCCAGAGATGAAGAGACCTTCTTCCAAATCGCTGTGAGTGGAGGAAACAATTTACAAACAGAGATCTGGTCTGCCCTGCTTCGTTCTGCCGAAGCCGTTCTGTGTGCATGCCATTTCTTTCGTAATCCTGTCTCTGTTCGTGTCACGAGCAGGGAGCAGGAAGGTCTGTGTTTTAGATTAATACCTTGTCTCACGCGCTTGTTCTCTATAGCATAATCTGGGCCTGGAAGACTCAATGTAGTCCTTAGAGGTTGAGAAGCGTGTAAACGTTACACCTGTCAGACATCTCGAAGGCTGTGGCTGCAGAAGGGCTAACTGGTCCATGTCAGCAGCAGGGGCGGCCTCATGAAATGGCCCCCAAAATATCCATGCCCCGAAGTCTCCCTCCAGCGCCAGAGAGGCTGCTGAAGGGCTGAGACTGGGGCGACCTGAAAGGGCCACCTTGAGTCTAAAGGGAACGGCACCAGTGGGATGCGGCTTGGATCCTCCAGTTCACCGTGAAAATCCAAACACGCAGATATGTGTGAGGATTTTTAATTCACATTGGCCATTCATTTGACATTAGATTACCATGCAGGCCGACGGACCCCCCTGGTGCGCTGCCGTGCGCAGCCTCCCATCTGTGCTCTCCCTTCTTTCTCCGCACAGAAACCGCCTGTGGCTTCTTAGGACAATACTAATGGGCAGGCCAGGCAGTTCTTTGGCGCTCCCAGAATTAAAGCACATCATCTCTCGGGTCATGTCCCCAGTGCAGCCTCCGCCGGCCACGGAGCATGCAAGCCGCCGCTGGAAGTCGGGGTGACCGGGTGGGAGCAGGCCCTTGCTCAGGGCCCTGGCAGTTCTCCCCTGTGGCAAAGCGCGCTCAGCCGCGTCGGGGCTGCCTCCTCAGGCACTAAGAGGGGTCTGCTTTGCTCCGCAGGGGACAGCTGTGGGAAGGCTGGGAAGGTTAGAAGCAGCCGGCGGGCCTCCAGACCAGAGGCGCCATCTGACCGAACCGACCCATTTCAGGCGGGTCTGGGCTCCTGGCCAGGGGGGCCTGAGTCACGGGACCTGCTTTCCGTCAGCATGGCACGCTCTGGAAGACAGCCATCGGGAGCCGTGAATTTTCAGGAAGTCCGCTTCTGCCCCTGCTTTTGCTTTGGATTATACCTCACCAGCTGCACAAAAGGCATTTTCGGATCCAACGGTCACCACTAACCCTCTCTGAGAGGCTTCCAAAGGAGAAAGATTTTCTTTGGAAATTTCCCCCAACGGTGTTAAGTCACTGGAACTTTTTTTAAAATCCTAGGGGAAGAACGACCCTGTTTTAAATCCTCTTGTTCTTTTGGTTCGTCACAAAGGAGGACCTAAGGCTGCAGCAGGACAGACGCAACTTGCGGACGTTTGGAAACGGGGCCGAGTTCGACAAGGACTCAGCAGCACAGAAGAGGGGACTTTCATCGAGCACCATGATGCAGGCTGTCTCTGAAGAAACGGACTTCACTGTACATAGGAGACTATTTACGTGTAACCAGCGTGGGGACTCGCAGGGGAATCTAGTAAGAAAACCCAGTTTTCGAGAGTGGTGGTGTCAATAAATGGTCTGTGGCCAGTGTAACGAAAACCCCTTGCAGTTGTGGACATTTCTATTCCTGACCAGATACCATTTCTGCCAGTATTGCTTTGTTAACTGTCCCAGAACTGACGTTTTTTAAAGTACTGGAAAGAAACGAAGTTGATGTATGTTATGTCCCAGGTTTTAACAAAATTGTATTTGTAAAGAAATTTTGTAGTCTAAGTATTGTCATACAGTGTTCAAAGTCCCAACCAACGACCAGCAGTTCATATGAGGTAACCTTTAACATTTTGTAAAAGGCCGTTCTTGGGAGTTTTTTGGTGTGCTTGGTTTTTTTAAAAAAGCAGTCAACACCCTTTTGGAAGGAGACACTTAGGTTTTTCCAAGGGGGAACAGATGGGTATAAATTAATGACAAAAATTTATCATACTCCAGGAACCTTGCAGGTAAGTCTCACATTACACCCGCTTCAGGACCTCACTTTTTTAAAAATGTTCATTGACTGCAAAGCAATTCACCGTATTAGCCAACCCCTCTCTGTGCACCAGCTTGTCCAGCCCGGCAAAGATAGATAGCGGTCAGAGGCCAGGAGCAAGAAACAGGAGGATCCTCCCTCCTCGGCCATCACCCAGCCTGATGTGCTTCTCACCAAACAGACGGTGAAGAGGACCCCAAAGTGCTCACCTTTGAGAACAGCTCTGTGCTTTTCCAGCGTTCTGTTAACCTTAGAGAGATTGCTAGAATAATTTGAAACAGGATTCCTTAATCCAATCGGGATTTAAAAAAAAAAAAAAAAGAAAAGAGAAAGAAGCTCTTAGGCTTCAATTTTAAATAGAAACCTTTATTTACAATGACATCCAAAATGATAAGCAAAGCAGTCGTCAGAGCTTACCACTCAACCATCTCGTAAGTTATCCCATGTGGTCTGGATTCTTTGCAGTGTAAAGAACGATTCAGATTTTTAAAAGCAACATTTAATGTAAACTTGATTGAAACTGAATTCATTCTCAATACTATAAGTCAATTCCTGAGAATTTTAAATATTGCTCTCAGAATGACATTTCCATCATCGAAATTCCACATATTGGAAAGAGAGAGAAAGAAGGAAAGAAAAAACCACCTCGCTCATTAAACAGCTGACCTTGGGAGCTCAACAGCAGCTTGCTCCCCCGAAGCAGGGGGTTTCGTCTGTCCTACAGGCTTTACTCCTATGACGCCCCCACTCGTGAACAAAACGCATGGAACTGGACAGGCATATGGACAACTGGCAGTCCTTTCGAGGACAGCAAGCCAAGTACGTTCTGTACTCCCCCACCCCATACCCCCAACTCACCTAGATATTAAATACCAATTAACTAAGCAGTCCTGGTGATTGATATTTACACCTTTTCCATCAAGATGCATGATTTAGAAAAGTGGCATCATAATATGAACATTAACAATGAATTTCTATTTGTTTTTTTTTAAGAAGAAACGTATCTCCTTTATATCATTTTGATCTTTATAAAATATATATATTTATATTTATATATCTTTGGATTCAGCAAAAAAGTAGGTACTGGAAATATCGCACATTCTAAAAGCAGATGAAACAAATACCAAGGTTTAAAAAAGTGGGGGGTGGGGGTAAGGAGAGGTAGGCAGCAGGAGTACAAAGAGAAGTATCCAAAAAAGATAAAAGGGCAATAAAGGTAAAAACAAATTATCTCAAAAGACGGCATCTATTAGAAGAAAATCAAATTCTTAAGTTTGCACCAATAAAATGAACAAGTAGAAAATATAAAAACTTATAATAAACTTTCTCCTTTTTTTCCCATATAAAAAGGGGGTGCTGCCTTCCAGTTAGCCTGGAGTTGGGACTGAGGAAAAGAATCACAAAACTTTGTATTTTTTGTTTGTAATTTTTAAAAGTCAAGAAAGGTAAGAGCACCATTCCGTTTCTCCCCACACACATGACTTAAAACAAGAAAGGTTCAGATATATGTGACACAATTCTATCTAAAAAGACCGAGACTCTTACTCAGCTACATCTCTGTCTCCAGACAGGAGGATATGTTATCTGAAAAGTACAGGCCACTATGATGGAAGTTGATGGATTTACAATGTTCGATTTATTTTTAACCAGGAGGTGGGGGAGAGGGTGTCAAACCCAAATCTGTTCCAGTGGTGGTTCTGGAAATACAGGTTTCACTTATGCATAAGTCAAAGAAATTAAATGATCTTACCTTCAGAGACACCTAGAAAAATTGGCTAAACATGTATGAAATAAAAGAAAAATTAACTGGCTCTCGGTTATTGCTAGGAAATTGACACCAAAGCTAGCCACAGACCTTTGAAATTCACAGACATTTTAAAATCCAATTTCATTCAACTATTTATTTGAAGCTAATAAAGTAAACCAGATAAAAGGAATTAAAATTGACTTTTCTCTCTATTCCCAACGGACTGGGACAAGTGTCTTAAGCCTGGCAAGAGCAGAAAGGGGCGGTGGCAGGGAGTGCAAAGGCACTAGCTCAGCCAGACCGCAGCTCAGAAGCTGCAGACCCGGCCGCCCTGGAGGCTGAGCTCCCTGAGACACCACCTGGCGGCTGTTCCGGTTCTCAGGGACAAGGAGCGTGCCGCCTCCGAGTGACAACCGAGCAGACACTAGAAAACACACATCAAGGGGTCTACTCCTGAGATCTCAATGTGGGATTTGGGTCCTAGCAACCAAAACCTTAGAGCACTCCTACAGTGGATGAAGAGGCAACATACTCGATTAAAAAACAAAATACCGTGAATTGCTATTGTTTAATTTATGGACCACTTAAAATCCAAGATTCTTTTTTAAATCAAATTGCTTGATCTTTTAAAATTCTTCGTATCTTTTTTTAAAAGTTTATTTCCCCATATCTATTCTTTCCCCTAAAATTAACAAAGTGCTTAGTTCTGGTAGAGGAATTTAAAAGACAAATTTAAAACTCCTACATCTAAACAAATGATCTTTTTAAAAAGCATTTAGATTAAGAGACTGAAAAGAGAGAGGCCTCTAACACCAGAGCATGGGGGAGGGGGGCTCCGACCACCATGCCCTCGCCCAGGCCACAAAATTCAGGGGACGTCTGTGCGTAGCCTCACCGCACTGAGCTTACTGAAGTCAACAATGTTAAATATTTAGCTTCACAAACTCTGTAAAAATGAGTTGTTGTGACCTGCAAAAAAGGTATATACATATTTTACATAATACAATATCTTAAAGGCCGTATTTACAAAAGAAAATCTATTCACAGAAACACTGCGAAATTCTGATTCAGAATGCAGTACCTGGCCTTGGGTTTTCTGCAGTTTATTTTCAAAAAGCATTATTGCTCTACCATATAGGCAAAGGGTGACACCAGTACTTTCAACAACAACAAAAACCATCGCTCGTGTCCAACGGATTAGTTCAGACAAAAACCGGGAATGTGGTTCACCATTCCTCAAGACCTCAAGAATATTGCATTTATCCATTACTTTTTAAATAAAGTGCACTCGGCTGCACGTTAGCATGTGAAAAATTGCTACTGCTGCAACTAAATACTGTCATCTCACTGTCCCTTCCGCAAAGCCATGTGACATCAAGGACAGCCCCTGGAGGTGAAGTATTACAGGACAGTTAGGGACAGAGGAAGTTCCTACTCAGGAAAAAGTCCAGGACAGTCAAGAACAGGGCTGGAACAACTCAACACCATCATTAGAAGACAAGAATTCAGAAAGGCCAACTTCTCGGGACAGAGTCAGGTGAGGACACAGAACTATCTGGTCGTGAGAAGGACACGTGAAGGCCGCGACTGTGCTCTCCACCCAGTACTGCCACTGGAGAAACCAGACCTCCTTGCCTCTCTGGGCTTCTCCGAGGTTCTCTAGCCCACCCACATTTATCTGAAACACTCTGACAGCCAGGCAGAAAGAAGGGACACAAGAGAGTTTCGGGATCAGTAACACTCCGTACCTCCAGAATCCCATTCCTAAGAGGCAGAATGCCAAAAATATTTGTTTTGAACTCCATGACACACAGGAGGAGGAATAATACAGAGAGACATCGCATGTCCACTTCAAACCCAGTCCTGCTGAAATGGCATCACTCGGAATACCCTTCCCAGAGTTCAAAGCTGGTTCTTTCCTCAGAGCTGGGTGTGCAGGACAATGATTCTTTACTCCCGATAATCCCAGTGCCGGGTCATTTTGTACAGTGATTTCCTTGGAGGTCCTGATGTACAGGGTGTCAGCAGTATTTCTGTTAACAACCAGAAGACACGTGAGTAAAACACACGCTCTGTACAACACAGAATCCACAGCGCCTGCAACAGGACTGTGGCTGACAGATTCAGATCCCTTAGATTAAGCCACATTACCAAAGGTACTGAATGGCCCAGTGCCTTCAAACCACAAGTATTTCAATGACTCTAGTTTTGAGTTCTATGCCCAAGTTAAAAACCTGCTGAGGTCCTTTAGACTACAGATGAAGCTTTGGCTCTCTCCAGAGAACAGGACAAACTTTCTGAGAACAGGAAGGGATAGACCCCCCCCATACCTGATCAGGACCCATGGGCATGCCAGCCATGGGCATGGAGTTCATGTTCATCTGTCCCATGGGACCACTGCTCCCATTCATGTGCACCATACTGTACGCTGCAGGGCTCCCCTGGTGGGCGAACTGCTGCTGGGGAAAGGAGCTGTAAACAAAGTGTGAGATTACCACACGGGTCACTCTAGTCACAACCGACATGCACATAGAGACCACCACGATTCTGTCAAATGTCTCTGCTTCAGCAGAGAACCCGAGGGAGAAGACTGCCCCTGCCTTCTGTGTTTCCACAGCTGCCTGTGGACACGTGGAGGGCAGGAAGGAGTCTCAAAATGGAGGAGCCAAATAACACACTTTCTAATATGAACCCAGGCCTTTTGATCTCTCCATCCACTCAGGCTTGACTGAAAAATGCAGAGGATACTTGCCTGTATTTTGGGCGCTAGAACATGAATGACTTTTCAAGTCCCTGTTCCTCACCTGTTCCTGGCCAAGTTTCCTGACGGCCAGCCCTTTATTTCCGAGGACTGATACATGGGTGTGGTCTGAGGGTGCTGCATCATGGGATTCTGGGAGGGACCCATTCTTGAGGGCATCATTGCATTGGGAGGACTAGACACTCGACCAAAGGCCGGATCTGGTTGCTGTCCCATTCCTTTAAAAAAGAAGGAAGAAAAAGAAATTGCAACGCTCAAGGGGGACCTTCCTCAGAGTCTCCGTTTTCTACAGAAACTTTATGTTCTCTTCTAAAGGCAGGTGAAGACAGTGCCGCAAGCTACTGCCTGCCAGTTCCTCTTGCTTCTCACTGAGAAGACAACTGAAGGAATGGGCTTACCGCACAGAGCAGACCGTCTCGACCACCTGAAGAGCTGTTACTTCACGGAGATTTCTGTATAAAAGGGATTCCACCTCATGCTACTCACATCACTCTGTCCCTCTGTCCCCAGCTGGCAGACGTGCACCTAAAATGTAATCTCCCCAAAAGATACTCTATCCCCACTCCCATCATGTTCCTGGAATCTCTCAAAGACTGACCTGAAGATGTAAGCTGCACTACTGTAATGAATATACCCAAGTCACCAAGGAAAGGACCCCAAAGCCCACATGGCATTCTTCTCACTCACATGACCAAGCATTCGAAGCCTGTAGAGTTCAACTAGACTGGGATATACTGGGACATACTGGGGCGGGGGGGGAGGGGGGTAGAAACCGGGGGGCTTTCTTCCAAAAAAAGAAAGTGGGGAGCTGAAAAAAAAAGACCGGGGGGGGGGGGGAATGCTCCACTCTGACAGATCATCTACCAGGATTACAATCACCTGTGCACTACAATAACCACTTCTGGGGGTTTTTTTGTTTTTGTTTTTGTTTTTTTTAGACCAACCAGTTTTTCTCCATTCTGACTACAAGAGCATCGTCTCCTGTTTGGGGTGCTCTGTCCTCCCGTCTTCCACTCTCCCTGCTCTCCTTGCTGTCCTTCTGATGCAGGTGCCTCACAGGCCTCAAGTGCCCTTGCCCCAGTGCAAATCTAAACACATCTATGAACATTCAGTGACTTGCCACCGCCTTCAGAATGACACCAAACTCTTCAAGACTTCTAGGGTTCGTCTGATCTGGCCTCTACTTGTGCCTTGTCAGTCTCATTGGTCACCATCCCTTGTTCTGTTATTTTTAATTAATTCTATCTTTCTAGTTAATGACAAAAAGGGAGTAAGTACTATTTGGCGTTTAACGTGCAACAGATCTGTTACTCTGGGGAAGCCATTTTCACCATCAAAATTTACCATAATTTGGTGGATATGGAAACTGCTGGGGAGAAGCCTGCGGCATCACGGGCCCTGCTAGAACCCCATCCATGCTGGGGGAGGCGGTCACGTTCGGGGGCGGGCTGAAGGCCTGCGGCTGCGGCGGCTGCGGCTGCATCACGGCCACCCGCTGCTGTCGGAAGTGATGACTCAGCAGCTCCCTGCTGCGCTGAGCCACCATCTGGGCGTTCAGAAAACCCTGCTAATACCCAAGGAAGAATGCAGTTACACACACGTAGCAGGAACCAGCCAATTCATACACACGGGACCACCACCATACATTAGGCGGGAGAGAAAAACACCCAATGCCTTTCTTCCTACAAAAGGAAAAATGCACAATCCTCCTTTTGGTAAAGGCATCGTGGCTAGGTGGGGCAGACGGGGTGCAGAACAGAGCCCTGGAAACTGTTTGGGCAAGCTGTCAAACTTTCACACTGAAAACATTCCTCAAAGTGAGAGAACATTTAAGGGTAGAATTTGAGGACAAGTTTTTCAGAAACTATGAAATAAAACTACAAGATGGAAAAGGACAGCAATAAGAGGGTGGGAGGAGGGGCCCGCCAAAAGAACGGGGTTATACTCAATAAACAGGAGTCTACCCCAGAAGGGCCTGTATAGTCTCTGAAAGCTTTTGAAACCAGAGATGGAGGATTAGGAGCAGCTGTCTGGAAGTTCAGGAGGTAACATGGTCAAAGCACAGAACCAAAAAGCTGACTTGGGCCCTATCAGCTGGGAGAAAGCAACTGCAAAAAGCAAACTTTTATCTTTCTGGAGGGCATCGTAGCTCAGCTTATTCAAGATGTCGGATTATCAAAGTACTTCCAAGCAGGCCTAAGACAGCAAATACTGGGCGCTTCAGAGTGGGATGTTTTGTTTGTTTTTACAATCATTATGAACAGTCTTTCCAACCACAGTAAAGGACTTTTGTGTGGTCATCTGCCTCGTGCACATTAAGAAAATACCTTAGGACAGTCTCCACCTTGAGCTGGAGGTACAGAAAACTTGAACATCATCCTTCCCACTATGGGAAACAAGTCATCTCAGAGATAGTCCTTGAGAGTCGGATTATGTATTATTTACTTTTTTCTTCTTACAATCTCATATTTTACCAATGAGCATATAGTTTCATAACCCAGAAACAAAGAAAAGTTTACAGATTTATTATTTTAAATCCCGAAAAAGTGTCAGCTGTTTTCACAACACAGCAAATCACAAAGGGAATTAATTAAAAAAACACGAATCCATGGTTTTAATAAAAGAGCCTCCCCTCCTGATTCTTCCTCATCACCAGCAAGAGAGAAGAATGGAAGAGGAAGTGTGATGAGAGCAAGGAATGGTTTCTTACACAAGAAACTGGGAACTGCTGTGTTTCAACATACATTTACTGAGGGCCAAGTACGGACCAGGCCCTGTGCAGGGCCCACGGGAGTGACTGTGGACAGACTCACTTTCCTCACCTGGGAGGTGACCTGGGGCTGCATCATGGGCCTCACCACGGCAGCACTCCCAGCAGTGGGGCTGTCCATTTTCATCTCCAGGGCCTGACGGCTCTGATTCAAAAACTGGGGAGAGACAGGTTGGTTAGGATGCAAGTGGAGCGTGTCACTGAGCCCCAAACAGCTTTCTAAATCCTCAGCACCACCCGGTAAGATCATGATGCTACTTCCAACACATTAACCTGGTTAAGTCACATCTACACTGAACCAGTATACTTCCATACTTCAAAAAATTCAGGCTGAAAAGTCCTTGGCAAGCATATGAAGCTTTATTGTTTGGCATCAGGAAGAAAAATAAAAATATAAATCTGCAGCTTAAAGAGTATCTTCAACAGAAACTCAAAGGATTCATTAAGTCAGATTTTCTGTGGGATTGTTTAGGCCATTAGGGAAATAGCTTTAATTTGCTCAGACCAACACTAAATAAACTACCTCTTCTGTTAGCTTTTCCTAAGTAACTTTTAGTGGAAAGAAGTGGTAAAAAGTAAAACGATACCATGATTGTACTAACACAGCTTTGCAGAGTACCTACATTGACTTTTAGTAGTATTAATACCCTAGAAGTCTCTGGCTCACTGGACCTGACACTCACTCATTCATCAGCTTATATGGTTCGGTTCTGCCACATTTAATAACTCAGCATACCCAAGACATAAACAATATAAATAATTAAATTTTAAAAGATGTGCTGGAGATTAAGGAAACAATAAAAAAGCAAACTCCTAGTTTAGAATATTAAGAGAGTTGAAGTTTTATAAAACATCTAGAAAGCAGAGGTTCCATAAAAAGAATGTTCAAATCAGTAAGTATCTGGTATGAATATTAAGGACTTTTTTAAAAATAGAAATCATCTACCTCTAAGCCATCAAAAAATACTTTTCTCCCCCAAGTGCCATCCCCTCGGACATTTTTCACTTTTTAACCTGTACAATAGAATAATCTTATCAAAAGGTAAGGAGGACCTGACCAATTCCAGCAGGACCACTCCCTAACAAGGAACTACCTGTACAAACAAATGTTACACAAAAGTCAAAACAAAAAAGTGTGAGATGGCAAGAGAGAGAGAGGCAGTGGCAAAAGCCCTGAAGAACAAAGCCTGACAACCAATCAAACAGGAGGCAGCCAGAGGGAAGGCGTGTCTGGCTGAGGCGAGCTCGAGGCTGCTTACCTGCTGGCCCTGCAGCCTCTGCTGAAGCTGCATCCGGAGCTGCTTGGGGGTGTTTGTCCGGGGTCTCATGATGTTGGCCCTTGGGTGCATTCCTTGGAGAGGAAAATTGCCTTGCTGGTTCATCTGATTCATCATTGAGTTAAAAGATGGTGATTGTCCCTGAAGATTAAAGCCTCCCTGCACTGGAGGCCCCTGTGGCGGGTACGTCTGCCCATATAATGCTGCCTTCTGATCCATCATTACTGCCGCTTCTTGGCCCTGGAAAGCATCCTGTTTGGACTCCAAAGCTTGTCCCTTAAACATCAAACACATAAATGAACAGTAAAGTACATCTGGAAAGCAACAGAAATCAAATGCTCCAAGGAAGGTAAAAAATAAAGTCAATACATGCAAACAAGGATGCCACAGAATTCCAAAAGTAAAATCAAGTTTATTGTCTGAAGTTCCATGAGAACACAGACCATGACCCATGTTTTCACAAATGTGTCCCAGTCCCTAGCACAGTCTCACACAGACAAAGAGTACCTGGAGAAATGCTATTTGTTCCAGACCAGATTTCTGTACCAACACAGACCTCCGAAGCCAAGTATAAAAAAACTAACTAAAATTGTGATCAATTCTCATATAATTAGTATAGGAATATTTTGATGGTGATCAGAGGTGATTTTGGAAGAGACCGGGGAAATCAACATAATCTCATATCCCCCGAAGCGTATTACTAGTTGTACAAATAAAACCTAAAGGTGGCCGTCCACTACAATTTGTATGGCTGGAGGGATTATTAAGAAACCCATTCATTCAACAAGTATTTATCAAGTGCCTGCTATGTGCTTGGCATCACTTCTCTACATGCAAAGGATATGTATGCAGTAAAGTCGAACAGGTAACAGAACAACAGTGAAAACAAATGTTCCGAAGGAGTGAAGAGCCTGCCACACTGAGACAAGAAAAGCCTGTCAGGTACTGCGCTCACCTTTACCTTCTTATCCACGGGCACACAGTGTATGTGTGCAGGCAACAGTCTCACCCCAAAACACACGTCACCCCACTGTGACAGTGACCCCACCCTCGATTTCCCCACCTCTCTGACCTCTCCTTGGAGGCATGGTAGGCATTCATCAGGGTTCAGTCCTAGGCCCCTCTTCTTTCCTCTAGCTACATCTTCTACTCTGGTCTTCTCATCTACTAGCGACAACGGCCAAACTCGTCTCCAGTTCAAGTGTCTCTGAGTTCTGACTCTGCTTACGCAAATGCCTGCTTAACAACTTCACCTGGATGTCACCGGCATCTCAGGAGTTCACGCGCAGAAAAAACAAGTCATGATTCCCAACAGCCCCTCCCCCAAAAGACCCGGATCTTCCTCCAATCCTCCCCTCATGGCAACATGGCAACACCATGTGCCCAGAACTAAAGCCAGCAATCTGGATTCCTCACATTCTCCCTTTCCAAGCGTGTGCGTGCACACACACACACACACAGGCACACACAGTCCACCGAGTCCTGTCAGTTTTTCTTCCATATGACGTATCACACAGCCTTCCCTTCTTCCATTCCACTGCTATGACCCTCTCCAAGACACATTCTTGGACTCTTGTAGTAAATGGTTCTATGCATCTGCTCTGTCCCATCATTCTAATTCCCTTCTCCAGAAAGGAATCTGAAATCTCTTTCTATAAAGTAAATCATACTGTAAGTTAAACATGGATTAACCTTGCATGTCTACCTCCTTTCTCTTGCTAACTCTACTAAAGGAATAGCAAAGAATTTAAAAGGTAGTATCCTGGGGCGCATGGGTGGCTCACTCGGCTAAGTGTCTGCCTTCAGCTCAGGTCATGATCCCAGGGTCCTGGGATCGAGCCCCACATCGGGCTCCCTGCTCCTTGGGAAGCCTGCTTCTCCCTCTCCTACTCCCCCTACTTGTGTTCCCTCTCTCCTCGTCTCTCTCTCTGTCAAATAATAAATAAAATCTTTTTAAAAAGTTATTTATTAAAATAAATAAATGAAAGGTAGCATCTATCCACAAAGCAATGAGAATAAGAAAGGCAACAAAGTATTTCAACAGGCGTTTGCAAGACAGAAAAAGAGAGGAGCAACCAACTCAAGAAAGTAGAGAAGCTGAGATCCATGTGCCTGTAGGGGAAAACATGTAAGACCCAAGCAAATGTTTCCCACGGAGCCAATGACAGACTCCACTGGGGATGTAGAGGGTCAGGCAAAGTGCTCAAACGTGGCTGGTTAGGAATCTGAGTAGAGAGCAGGGGAGCAGCTACCTCCCAGCCCCTAACCTGCTCCCCAATTCTGCATAGCCATGTAGCTATACCTTCTACCTACTTACTCCCTCAACTACCTCAGTTCTGGGACACCAAGCAGAGCAGAGAGGTAAGAGCAAGCAGAAGCTGAAAACAGGAAATCTTATTTATAATTTCTAGTAAAATTTTTATATTTTATATCTTAACACTCTGGTATCATCAACTTGCCTCCCAGCCCAGCTCCCAAAATGCAACCAGGTAATTTAAAATTCCCAGGCAAGGAAAACTATACAGTGTGAGTAGAAGAGGAGGTGGTAACAGCTCCACATGTTGCAATTTGGGGAGTCCTGAAATAAAAGGGCTAGCCCCCCCATCAAATACTTTCAGTGAAGACTGATTCTTTTTAATACATCATACTTAAATATAAAAAGATAGTCAAGGATTTCAAGATATGTGATGGTGAAAGCTTCCAACATGAAAGGGACACAAACAAGTAAAAAGTAACTCAGAAACAAGGAAAATAGAGATTAAAAAACACAGATTCAGTGTAATACCCAACATGTCAATAGATATCCCAAAGAGGTAAGAAAATACAGGAGATAAAATGATTAAAGAAATGATACCAAATGACATGTCTGATAAGCTTTAGAAATATTCAACCCTAAAAAAAATTTTTTTTAAAAGAAAAAGACATTCAGCCCCATTACCAATAAATGCAATTAAAACTCACAAATTAAAAAGAAGAGAGAAGAGAAACGATACACAAAAATACCCCCAAACCAAAAGGAGTCTCTGTGCATCTGACATACAGCAGAATGAATGAGATAAGACCCACACCATGATAAGGTTTCATGCAACTTTAGAAGGAAAAAGTTCCTGAATAATTCCAGAGACAATCAATGGGTCGCACACGAAAGAGCAGGAATCAGACTGAAATATGAGTCCATGGCAACAGTGGACGCCAAAAAACTGTGGAACAACTCTTTCAAAATTCTAAGAGGAAATTATTTTCAACCCAAAATTTAATACACAGCCAGACATGCAAGGGATGCAATAAAGATATTTTCAGACACACAAGGGCCCAATACACTTAACGTCATGTCTAAAATGACAAGTTTTGCTCAAAACTACACCAGGGGTACCACAAAATAAATGGCATATATGCACCATTTTACCTTTCTAAATCCAAAAATTCCTGAATTCCAGAGCATACCTGACCCCGAGGTTCTCAGACAAGGGAAAATGAATGCAGTCAGCTATCGTAACAGGAAATCAACAGATACAGACTGAAGTTGAAGAAGAATAGCTGCATACTCATAGTACTTAGAAATATACCCCAAATAGTTTGAGTTTCACTATCTCTGAGTGGGGCAAATGCGTGTGATTTTTCAAAAAGTCTATTTTTGTACCATTTTACAGTTTGAAACACAGGTTACTTGGCTAAAAATAAAAATTAACTAGAACAAAAAAGGAAAGCAAGCTTAAAATCTTCCATGGCTTCCCAATATAACAGAAAAATTCCAGACTCCATAAGATGGTTTGTGGAACCAGCTTCCGTTTACTTCTCCATCGACGTCTCAAAGAAATCCCTCTCTGCTCTCACGGACTTTCAGTCGCTTGGTAGAACCCCGCCCTTCCCTGCCTGAGGCCTCTGAGTTAGCTGTACCTCTTCTGGAACATTCTTCCCCTAGCTGATTGCCGAGCTGGCTCCATCTCATCCTTCAAATGTCACCTTACATGTCATCTGCCCAAAAAAAGCTTTCCTGACCACTCACCCCAGTCCCCAGTAATTCTTTATCTCATCATTCTGGACTTGAAAACACAAACATTTTTAAACTAAAGAGTAAGACTACAACAAGCCCCCACTAAAAAGAAACTGGGAAAACTATTCAAATATATTAGACAAGTAAACAGCCTTCAAATCACAGCTCAGATAGAAGAAATTATTTCAGAGAAAGTAATTTAGAGAATTAGAGAAAAATGCTGACACCCTAAGAAAAGGTCCTTTTGTGACACAGGCCCTTCGTGCTGATCTCCACCACACCATGTCTGCCTCCATCCGGGTGGCTCCTTGCCTGATGTGTGCCTGCTCCAGTGCAATCTGAGCTTTGGGAGCAGAAATTAATTTGTTCATTACTGCCCCTCAGCCTCTAAAAAAAGACTAACTGGCATACAAAAGACAAATACTTGTTCAATGAAAGAATCAACAAGTCAATAACTAAACTTGCATAAAGTACTGTTGCAGATAAAAACCCCATCAGGAAACTATTTTTAAAACATATAAATGACCAAAAAACATGAAATATGTTCAGTCTTGCAAATCAACAAAATACAATTTAAAACAAGCATGTTTGGGCACCTGGGTGGCTCAGGCAGTCAAGCCTCCAACTCCTGATTTCGGCTCAGGTCATGATCTCAGGGTTGTGAGATCGAGCCCCACACTGGGCTCCAAACTAGGCGTGGAGCTTGCTTAAGAGTCTCTCTCCTTCCCCTTTGCTCCTCCCAGCCTCCTCCTCTCTCCCTCTTCGGAAAAAACAAACAAACAAACACACATACACATGCACCTCTGGGTGCCTGGCTGTCTCAGTCAGAAGAACACATGACTCTTCATCTTGGGGTTGTGAGTTCGAGCCCCACACTGGTGTAAGAGATTACTTAAATATAAAATCATTAAAAAAATAAAAATAAAACAAGCATCTTTGTTGCCAATCAGACTGGGAAAGATTTAAAAGAATAATCATGCTCAGTATTTGTTTCATCACTTGCTTGTCCACACTGTGTCTTTCATCTACTTGGGCCACAGCACAGTGCTTGTGAGGGTGAGGAACCCCAATCCTCAGCCTCTGTGTAGGAAAGCAGCTGTATGATCCTTTAGGAAAACCACCTACAAAACTCTAAAATATACACTCTCTCTAACCCAATCAACCTTTCTCTCAGACTGTAGGTAAGAAAAACTAAGTGAACAGGATGGGAGTAATTCATAGAATTGTTTATGATAATTATTTAGAAACAATTTAACTTTCATCAGTAGAGTACTGGTTAAATAGTGTTCTCTATAGTAGATACTACATGCCTATTAAAATTAAAGACATATATATTAAACAAAAAAAGATGACTGAGGGGCACCTGGCTGGCCCAGTGGATGGAGCTTGTGGCTCTTGGTCTCGGGGTTGTGAGTTGGGAGTCCCATGTTGGGCGTAGAGATTACTTTAAAAAATGAAAAAATAAAAAATTAAATAAAAAATTTAAAAAGATGACTGAGGGATTAAAGAGGATTTTTCATTTTTTTTTTAATATGTACTTTTTTTTTGTCATTGCCAGATTTTACATAATGATCATTAACTATTTTATCATTAGAACAGAGAAAGCTCTTTCCGGCTTAAATAAAATTTTAAGGGGTAGTTCAAGCTTATCGGTCTCTGTGTAGCCCTCACATCCACCCTCAGCCACGTGAGATGCCGTTCTTCAGCGCCAGGGGCATGAAAATGGTATTGCTAGAGACATACATCATCACTGCTCTACATTTCCCACCCACCCTTTACAAACTTCCGTGGCAGTGCTTGCCACAGAGGAGTATGATCCTTTGTGTGACCCCCTAAGAATCCTGCTTAATTATCATTGAGTACGTACCTATACACTGCCCCCCCACACAAACGGTTCTTTCCGTTTCAAAAACATAGGTTTGTGAATGACATATTTTCATAAGGCTGCACAGGTAACTGGGAATGAGAGATGCTATTGTTGAGATGTTCATATTTCATATTCACTACTGTAACTGGGTTTTGTTTGACACAAAAAAAAGCTTGTCTCCTCAGAGTATACACTGCTTGGCCAGGTAGTAAAAAGAGTTAATTATAAAAATGAGGATTCAACTAACATAAGTAAAAAACAGCATTTTTAAAACTGCATAGAAGGGGCGCCTGGGTGGCTCGGTCGTTAAGCATCTGCCCAGGGTCCTGGGATCGAGCCCCGCATCAGGCTCCTGGCTCTGCAGGAAGCCTGCTTCTCCCTCTCCCACTCCCCCTGCTTGTGTTCCCTCTCTCGCCGCTATGTCTGTCTCTGTCAAATAAATAAAATCTTTAAATAAATAAATAAATAAAACCGCATAGAAAATTTTATTGGATCATTTCTATAGCTGCCTAAAATTGGACAGCTTTACAAAACAGTAGGCTGCTGGCAATATGATTTCTAAATTTAACACTGGCCTCCATGAATGTAGTGATGTAACTCAAGTTAACAGGAAAGATTCCCAGACAGGCATTCACGTGCGTGGCTTCATGGATGTGCGCACACACATGCTCATTTGAGAGCGTGCACATATACACCTCCATTTCCGTGTTAGTGCCACCTACTTGATTTACAAGTTCAGGGATGCCCAGAGCTCTGTCAATTTCTTCCAAGCCTGTGGCATCTGTGTTGCTCAAGAGAGTGTGCAGCTGGTCCAACAATGCTCTTTCATCACTCTGCCCTTCTAGGTTAGAAGGTGGCCCAAGGAGATCATCCAGGGAATTCCTAAGAAGTGGCCTAAAAAGAGATTTGCAATCAATGTCAATGCTGCTTTTCCTCACACACACACACACACACACACACACAGTAACCACGCACATTTTTAATACACAGTAATAACTTAAATATGACGAGTACAAATAATAAACCAAGTAACAGAGAAGAGCAAATGGCACCAACTTAAATTGAAGGCCCACAATTTTAAACTGAGCCAGGCCATCTTACAACCACCACATCTAGCTTACACATATCTAATTTACAATCCCACCACCAAAATGTAACTACTAGATCCCCAGACATGTGAGGGGATAGCAGAGGCTGAGGGGGATGGGCTAGTACAAGAATAGAAGTGGTAGTAGTTACGCTATTTGTTAACTTGAAGAAATCAACAAAGGACCAGGAAAATTAAAAAAAAAAAAACCCAACACAGAAATGTTGAACTATCAGCAAACTGAACCCGGGACCTGCCAAAATAACTTTTTGTTATCCTTGGCCCACAGAGCTCACGTATTAACAAGTATAATACAAACTCCATACACCTACAGTAAGGTGCCACAGTCCTCCAACATATTAGAAGGACACAGAACCAGATATTCATTCTGCCTCAGAAAAAAATTCCATCATGAGACTATTTGTTCTCCATTGAATAGAGAAGCACTCAAGCTAATAAACTCACATAGCTATGCCACTGTCTACTCAATAGCTCGATTTTTTTCTTTGCTTAATTAAAGAATTCAAGTTACACTTGACTTTTACAGGTGGCTTCTTTCATGCAAATGAGTTACTGACCAAGCTAAATAAAAATGAAATACAGACAAAATCCACATCTTTCTTTCACAAAAACAGAGTGCTACAGTTCACTTTCACCATCCCTGAAATGTTTTAAATAATTTTAGAAAAGAATTATCAAAATCCTTAAAAATTAATCTGCCAGAAAACTGAGGCTCACCCCCTGAACACCATTTATCTTCTCAAACTGGTGGTCATCTACCCTCTCCAGGTTGAGCACTCACTGGTCCTGACAGCTGAACAATGAGGCGGTCTCCTCCCTCGCTGGCTTGCTGCCTCACCTCGATTTTTACACAGACAAGAAACGCCCAGATGGCAGCCAAGCACCTCAATCACAGTGAGTTTTCCTCATTCTCTTTCAGGGTTGCTCCTGTGTTCTGACCCTTGTCTAGATAATCCAATGCTAGCATTTTCAACAGAGTCACGTAACAAAGCCCCACCTATTTTGAGTCCCATGAGGGCCCTGCTCCATGGACAACATGCCATCTGGCCAGGAACCCGGCTGGTTAGATGGCGCTGCCTGGCCATACGGACTGACTCCCATTCCCATGGGAATCTCACCAGGCCCTGGTGGAAGAAAAAGAGGGGATGCGTTTTCAAAGAAGGCAACAGCAAAAGTGACCCCAAATCGTCTGATCTCTTTTGTTTTACGGAGGGGATGCTTACGCATTTGAAGCATCTGCTGCTGCAACACTGGTCTCGCCCCTGGGACGCTGCCGACCCGCAGCGGCAAGGTGGGCATCGAGCTGCCCCCTGCAGGTCTGGGCAAGGAAGCATTACACTCTGCTCCCGGTCTTCCCATGGAGTTGGCACTCAGAGGTTCCATCCTACTGGTCTTTGAGTTTGATAAGCCCCAGTCTCCTGAGGAAGGAGTCTGATTCACAGTCACATTTCTGTTTGGTCCACCTAAAACAGGTAGAAATGATTATGTCTTTCCCATATTACACTAAAATCCTTCCTATAGAAGTACAGTCATTAATTACACGCAAACTGGACCAAAAAAGTGCTGTATTCCGAAGAACAGGGCTGGCCAACTATTAAGACATTTATTTTTTAAGACATTTTTGATAGGCAATTGTTGCCACGTATTCAACTAGCTTCCCTGAAAGTTTAAAATAACCAAGATGAAGAATAAATTAAGGAAACTCGTGAAAGAAATATTATGCTACTGTTATTCAAAAACCTATTATTTAATCCAAATTATTTAAATGGATTTAAGTATTTTAAATTTGCTTTACCCAAAAGAAAATTTTAATCGTAAGTACTGATTAAAAATAACATACCCATAGTTGAGCCATAATTTTCCTGACTATCCATCATTCTTGGATTCCCACCCAACATGGGCTGCTTTGGTAACATGGGGAAAGCACTGATATTCTTTACTGGAGGACCTGAGCCAACAGAAACAGGGCTATCTAGAGACACTGCTCGGTTATATGGGGGACGAATGGCCTGCACAGACTGTGGACTCCTCAAACCTGTTGAAACACAGATGCACAATACGTAAGAATCCTCTGATGATTCAGTACATTAAGTAACCAAGCACAGCACATAAATACCAATACCACCCACACAAGAATGTCTTCCTTACTAAAATAAACACTAAGTACAGAAGAAAACAAAAAGAAGAAAAAAATCCTCATATTCCAAATACAGTAGAAACAAGAGTCCCAGTGTTGGCTGATGTACTCTTCCACAGCCTGACACGGTCATTCATATTCTGCTTCACTTAATACTGAAAATGTTATCAATGTTCAAACTCCTAGAGGTTCTTCCCTATATGTACTTAAGTGGATTCTGTTTAAAATTTAAAATTAAATGTAACTAGAGAAGTTGCCTGCTAATCAAACAAGGAATGAAATGTGGTATTTCCCCCTAACTTTTTTCTTTCTCCAATCTATCTGACTGATCGGACTACCCATTTCAGTTTAGGAAATGGTGCCACTGAAAGTGAGTAACCACCATTCCTGATAACTGTGAATTTTTAATACCTGCAGTATACCTTTCTTAAATTGATGAATGAGAAAACCACACAGCTGTGGAAGAGAGGCTGGGGGAGAACCAGCACACACCAGAAGAAGAGAAGACTCACAGCTAAATGACAAGGTCCCACAAGTGTCACAGGAGAAGTTTCAATCTACAGTTTTAGCTGCTTTTTAATTCAAGTCTCTGTGCCTAACAAAAATACACGCTCTGGTAGCTACTACTCATCTGGAGCAACCAAAGACAAACATTTTCCTAGAAGTTCCATGATTACTGGCATATTAGTTAGAAGCAGGAAATTTTAAGAAACAGGAAAATGTCCAAGAAACTTTTTAAAACATATGCACTATGAATTATTTAAAAAAAAAAAAAAAAACCTGAGAGGCACGATATGTATTTTGAAGTTAAAAATGCTAATTAGATTCCCATCTTATTGTAAGAGTACAGCTGACCCGTGAACACCACCACAGGGTTAGGAGCACTGAGCCCCCAACACATGGTCCATATAACTACTGACCCCAGAAATTTAACTACTAATAGCCTACTTTGACCAAAAGATTTATCAATAAATCAATTAGCATGTATTTTGTATGTTACGTGTGTTATATACTACATTGTTAAAATAAACTAGAGAAATCAAGAAAATCATGAGAGGTGTGTCTGGGTGGCCCAGTCAGTTAAGTGTCCAACTCTTGATCTCGGCTCAGGTCTTGATCTCAAGGGTTTGAGTTCAAGCCCTGCGTTTTGTTTTTTGTTTTGGGTTTTGGGGGTTTTTTTTTATTGTTGTTGTTGTTGTTTTTAAATCGTAAGAAAATACATTTACAGTACTGTATTTATCCAAAAAACCTACGTGTGTAACTGAACACGTGCAGTTCAAACCAGTGTTGTTCAAGGGGTAACTACATACAAATGTGCAGAAACTTTTAAAAGGCAGCAAGAATAAAACCTAGTTCTTTCTTACCCAGAGAATTAGTTCCTTGAAACATTTGTTGCTTGGTTCCCAGATTACTACCATTTGTGGATATGGAATTATTGTAAAAGTCAGAACTAGTCAGATCACCAAGAATAGCATCTAGATTATCCAAGTCTCCAGATCCCTGGAAAAAAAATTCTTTAATTAACCTGTGTTAATTTTTTTTTAATTAACATTACTAGATACATAGGTATAAACATATTCATCAGAAGAACACAAATAAAATGGGAATAAGTAAAATACAATAGTTACCTAAAACAGTAATGTCCAACTTAAAGTCTGGCTTCTTAAGACCCCTACCCCCAAATCTTCTTCCTTGAAACTTAGATCAGTGTACTGAAATAAATTCTCTGGGTTTGGAACTGCTTTCGAAGGGGCATTTTTTTAATCTGCACTAGAACTTTAATTCTCAAACTGTAGGATATTTTCCAGCTAATGTCAGGATCATTAGTTGACAGAGAGGTCTGCCTCTACACCTACCTTCAAAAAACAAGTGTGATTAATAATAAAGGCAACAAGCTGACGTTCAGTAAGAGATTCATAGGCATGTCTTAAAAACGGTTCTTGGTCCACAATTTGGAGAGCACTAGGTTAAACAAAATTAAACAGACATCCTAACAGTAAGCCTTCCCCCAAGACTTTAATTTTCTCAGGTGAAGTCTCCCAGAAGAGTGATCCTCAAGCAGTATGGGAAACCCTTATATAGAATGAAATCACGTATAGTACGAATTTGTTTTTGTTTTTGTTTTTTTAAAGATTTTATTTATTTATTTGACAGAGAGATAGAGAGACAGAACAAGTAGGCAGAGAGGCAGGCAGAGGGAGAGGGAGAAGCAGGCTCCCCGCCGAGCAGGGAGCCCGATGCAGGGCTCGATCCCAGGACCCTAGGATCATGACCTGAGCCGAAGGCAGCTGCTTAACCAACTGAGCCAGCCAGACGCCCCTAGTACGAATTTGTTTTTAGGTACAAATCAAAATCTGTTACTTAATACAAATTTTTTTCCCCCGTTTCTTTCTACTATCCCTTTAAAAGACCCAATCTGCTCATTCCAACAATAAAAACCTCCATGAAAATTTTCAAACTGGCTACCAACTGGTTCGAGTTAACGAGTCACATTTTAAAACACACACATCTGGTATTTCCATCATTATACACTTTACTGGGGCGCCTGAGTGGCTCAGTCGGTTAGGCGTCTGCCTTCGGCTCAAGTCATGATCCCAGGGGCCTGGGATCGAGCCCCGCATCGGGCTCCCTGCTCAGCGGGAAGCCTACTTCTCCCTCTCCCACTCCACCTGCTTATGTGTCTCTCTCTCTGTCAAATAAATAAATAAAATCTTTTTAAAATAAATAAATAAATAAATAAAAATGCACTTTACTGATGCCCAAAAAATTATAAAGAAATGACAGCTCAAGGGTAACTTCTATCACATAAACCTAAAACAGAAGATAAGATTTTGCATATAACACATGGTCTTTCTAACACAGATATGCAATGATTAAACACAATGACTAAGCTGGAATAGAGAAAAACAAATTACCTCTTCATTTGTTTCTGTCTTAATTTTAGAGTCCTTCTCTTGACTTGAACTAGGAATGGTGGAGCTGCCGCACTGACTCATTTTACTGTCCACTCCTTCCACTTTGGGCTGCAGTTCTTTAGAGAGTGTATCACTAGGATCATCCCTGTCTAGCAGATATCTAAGAAGTGCATTATTTTCCTTCTTCTTCGGACTTAGTTGCTCCTGCTTGACATTTCCTTCCACACAAGACGCCGTACTGCTGGTGTCTTTCCCAGTGGCTTCTGCAGTAATCTTGGCTACTTCTGCAGGTGAATTCCCATTCTGCAGCAACTTGTGCAGAATCCGGTGCTTCTCCTGCAGCAGTGACCCATGCATATTCGATGTGGAGGACACTCCTCCGGAGGTGGAAGAAGAGACCCCAGACGGGCTGGTGACACTAATGGAAGAGTCTTTACAACTTGAATCCAGGGGGGAGTTGGTCAAGGAGGAATGGCCCCGGTCATCAGAAGAACAGGTAAGTAACTGCAGTAATTTTTTATGACCCTTGCTTTCTAGAGGACCCCTCTGATTCTCTGACCCTTCAACAGTGCTCTCTTTACTTTCTTTGTCACTGAGGTGATCCCTGCTATTTGACTGACACATTGAACTCTCCACTGGATTCTGGTCACAATACAAGCCCAGGGGACTCTTGGAATCCTGACTGTTCACTTTATTTGGCTGGCTCATATTCATATTGGGAGAGTTATCCAATTTGGGGCCTGGTGAAGACAGAGTGGATAAAAGAGAAGTCCCCACACCCTCACTGATAGCTTGAAGTGCACTCAGAGAGCTGCTAGAAAAGCTGTGGCTCCCAGTATTACCAGAAGATCCCATGGGAGAGTGCACACCTGGATTGGGAGAGAAATAAGGGAAAGAATTAACTACTGGATACTGTAACAAAAATGTCACTGAACTCGAGTTTTTTATAAAATGAACAAACTTTACAAGGATTACAACAGAGCAAGAAGAGAAGAATTACTGAGGAAGAAGAAATAAAGAAAAGGAAATGCCTACACCAGTACCTGCAACAGGAGAAAACTGATGTGAGGCCATCTTTGGACTCCCACGGTTACGAGGAGAAATCATGATGTTCTGCTGATTGGAGCCAAGGCCAGGGCTCCCATGTGGGGGGCTACTCATGTTGAGACCATAGTTGCTGTTCTGGTAGGAAGATGGTGACTGCATGCCTGGCCCAGGGTTCATTGAAGCTATGGGATTGGAGGCCCCATACCTAGCCCCGCTCATCTGCCCTGTGGTGCTGGGGTCAGCCAAGCCATAGGTCCTGTTGCTCAGCATCTGTAAACCTTGGTTTGGCGACATACTCATGCCGCCTACCGAACTGTTACATCCGGCTGCTGGAGGTCTAATGCCTGGTCCAACAGGATTCGTGTTTGCTCTATACCCATTCTGTTCCCTGCAAAGAAAGAGGACAAACTTTCACCAAAATATTACAGGCATGCATTAAAGCACTCACATTTTTTTTTTAAATGATGAAATAAGTGCCCAGGAGTTTAACTTCCTAGGCAATACTTAGTGTCAATTCCAATCTAAATATTGATCAGTTATGAACCCAGTAACGTATTTTTTAATATGCCACAGAATTTAAATGAGTGACCACAAGCACAGCACCGTGAAGGGCCAAGAACTATGGTAGCTGGGCTCACAGCAGGGTTTACTACAGTTGCCACACCTCGAGGGGCTGACCTGGAGGTAACTGCAAATTACTCAAGATAATTAACGCATAAATATTCTGCTCTTCCATGTGCTGCGCATTTACCATTAGCAACAGCAATAGTATCTTTTTTTCTTAAAGTCTACTTTTAAATTTCAAATTCAGTCACTAGAAGCAACGTAAACATATCAGAAATGAAAGGTAACAGCAGTAGTCAGATTTTTTACGCTCTTTTATCCACTAGCCTTCCCATTCCCCAGCTTTCCTAGGAAGTAATTATTTAATGAACAAATCCTCATTTTCACATAATAATATAATCTTAAAAATATACGCTCGCTTTGGCAGCACATTAAAGTAAGTAAAATAAGGGGTGCCTGGGTGGCTCAGTCCTTAAGTGTCTGCTTTCGGCTCAGGTCATGATGTCAAGGTCCTGGGATCAAGCCCTGCATCAGGCTCCCTGCTCAGTGGAATGCCTGCTTCTCCCACTCCCACTCCCACTCCCCCTGCTTGTGTTCCCTCTCGTGCTGTGTCTCTGTCAAATAATAAATAACATCTTTAAGAAATAAGTAAGTAAAATAAGTGTAACAATCCAGGAATCTAAACTCACTTCAGCAAATCCAACGTCTTTCTAAATTAATACTAAAGCACCTTGAGAACACTGCTGCATTTAATGTGAAGAGACCCAGTAATTTACCATTACCTCTGAAGAAAGTGGGTTGAGACAAAGCCATGCCGATCATTTGTGACAGGATTTCGGAAGAGTTTGCTTTTGGTTTGTGCTGTCACTATGGTTCCATCAGCCAATGAGAATCGATACACTGGGGTTTCTGCATGGCCATGGATATAAGCTGTTGGGGAAAATACGTCATCACTAGTGACTACAATTGACAAAATAGATACATATAAGAGAGGAGAGAAAGGAAATGTACTTCAAGTGCCACATTTTCAAATTCCAGTGAAAAGAATGGACCTGCACCAAAATTATAAGCAGGCTAAAAGAAGACTGCTCAAGAATCACTTTCCCAACCCCCACACAAAAGCAGCCATGTATGGCCATGTATATACTTAATGCTTTATGGTACACAAACACAGTAACAAGACCAAGAATCAAACTCAAAATTCTTTACCTTCTTGATAGTGACGTTTCTGGGACCATGACTGACCATCATTAAGACTAAAAAATCTCTGGATACACCTTCGGATTATATCTTCAAAGCCAGGTCTCATGGAGGATCTCAGTGAATTTGTATCTATATTGACAACTTTTCCTATTAAACAGAAAATATAGATTTAAATCCAACCCACAGTATTTACTGGTTGCACATGAATGGCATAGTGCTGAAGAATAAAATAAAGACACTAAATCTTTGCTCCACTTTCTCTGCTATATCCAGAACTTTTCTTTTTAAGGACATAGTCCTACAAGACACTTACATTAAATGTTCTACTGTACAAAACATAAGAGTATCACAAAACTCCTTTTACTTTCTGAATGTACAGAATATGACGTGTCCAGATAACCTTAGGTTCATTTTCACTTAAAGGAAAAAACAACACCTACCACTAAAATTGTTCATCTGAAGACATTTGACATCTGAAGACTAAGAAAATACCTGCCTACACAGCTAGCAGGAACAATTCTTTCCATCTGAGAGGTGACTGCATTTTTGGACACTTAAAATCTAAATCAGGACGGTTAACCAAATACTCATTTCTACAATTCTGGAAGTTTCTGACTTTTGCTTAACATCAAATACACTAGAGACAACTAGTGTATTTGACTATACAATTTATACAACTCAAAAATGCTATGAAGGGGTGCCTGGGTGGCTCAGTCATTGGGCGTCTGCCTTCAGCTCAGGTCATGATCCCAGGGTCCTGGGATCAAGCCCCACATTGGGCTCCCTGCTCAGCAGGAAGCCTCCTTCTCCTTCTCCCACTCTCCCTGCTTGTGTTCCCTCTCTGTCTCTCTCTCTCTGTCAAATAAATAAATGAAATCTTAAAAAAAAAAATGCTATGAAATAAAAGGTTTCATGAAGATGGTCCTTAAAAAATGGACAGCTATGCCTTTCCACACTTTCTGAGCAGTATCAGGGCAAGACGGCAAGAATAAACACCTTACAAAAAATGTCAAAAACTAGCCAAGAAGAGGGGTGCCTGGGTGGCTGAGTCGGTTAAGCGTCCAACTTGGTTTTGGCTCAGGTCATGATCTCAGGATCATGAGATCAAGCCTAGTTCTAGGCTCTACGCTGGGTGTGGAGCCTGCTTAAGATTCTCTCTCTCTCAAAAATAAATAAATAAATAAGTAAGTAAGTAAGTAAGTAAATAAGTAGGTAAGTAATAGTAATAGTAATAAATTTAAAAATATTTTTTTAAAAAGGAGCCAAGAAGAAAGTAGTTGACCCACTGTCAAAGAAAGAGTGGTATGAGGAGAAAGTACCAGCTATGCTCCATATAAGGAATAATCCAAAAACATTATTCATAAGAACTTTGTCAAAGGGACCAAAATTGCCTCTGATGGCCTGAAGAGTTGTGCTTTTGAAGTGAGCCTTGCTGATTTGCAGAATGTTGAAGTCACATTTTAAAAATTCAAAATAATTACTGAGGATGCCCTGGGCAAAAACTGTGTGATCAACATTCAGGACATGCATATCCACAACAAAATATGCTCCCTCGTCACAAAATGTCAGACTATGATTGAAAGCTCATGTTACTGTCAAGACTATCAATGGTTGTTTTTGTCTATTCTGCACAGGCCTTACTAAAAAAATGCAATACCCAGATCCAGATGACCTTTTATGCTCAGCACCAACAGGGTCCCCCAAATCAGGAAGGTGATAGAAATCCTGACCCAAGAGGTACAGACAAATGACTTACAAGAAGTAGTCAATAATTTAATTCCAAACAGACTGGAAAGCTATTCTATATCTCTCCTAATCTATTTATCCTCTCCATGATGTGTTTGTCAAAAAAGTTAAAATGTTGAAGAAAAGCAGGTTTGGATTGGGAAAACTCAGACAGCTTCACATGGTAAAATAGAGTTCTAAAAATGCTACTGGGGATGACAAAGGCACTAATGGCAAATGAGCTGACAAACAGAGGCCCCAGTCTAAGAATCTGTTTCAAATTCAGACCTTTAATGACATATTTTTTAAAAAAAACCTTAAGGGGGGGGGGGTTAGATGACGACCCTACAAAGAAGGGACAAATGTATTCCAGGAAAAGAGTAAATGTTTATGCACTGTGCCCAGAATAAGGATGTTCTATCCTCAAGCACCTCCCCTGAGCTTAGCTCCAAGAGCCAGATGACAAACACAAAATAGATGCTCAGAAAAAGTTTACATCAGGGACAGAGAATAAAACCTCTCCAAAACGGGGCGCCTGGGTGGCTCAGTCGTTAAGCGTCTGCCTTCGGCTCAGGTCATGATCCCGGGGTCCTGGGATCGAGCCCCATGTCAGGCTCCCTGCTCAACAGGGAACGTGCTTCTCCCTCTCCCTCTGCTGCTCCCCCTGCTTATACTCTCCCTCTCTCTCAAAAATAAAATCTTAAAAAAAAAAAAAAAACTGAAACTCATGTTGACATTAAGAATTACTCCCAGTAATTCTCATTAAATTACCTGTATTTTTGAAAACTTATTTATGAAAAATGGGTTTAAAGTTAGAGAAAGAAATATTAACTTCTGATATGAAATGCTATTTGGAGAGAAAGCCAGGTGCCTCTACATTTATTTTTTATTTATTTGAGGGATTTTAAGTGTCAAATATACCCAACACAAATGCCAGGGGTCTTAGTGAATCTTAGAGTTGCATAAGAAACATAAGAGATAATCCATGCAAAGCATTCATGACAGTGGGTGTAGGCACTTACATCATAGTGCAGGCGATAGAAATAGTTAACTTTTATAAAAACTCTCCAATGAACAAAATGTATACACACACACATACACCAAGCGTTTACCTGAAAGATCATGTCTAGTAATAAAGCTCTCAGGGTTTGAGGGAAATGCTCTTTCTCCTGTAGTAATGCGGCGTGCTACACAGATCATACAGGATTGCAAATCTATAATAAAAATTTAACCAGGTAAGGATTATACTTAACTTTTGGACAAGTCTATTCAATAGGCAACCAAGGATGTGGAATTCACTAAATGAATACAACAATGGAAATCACAGAACTACAAATTTGTCCACTGTTTGGCAGATATCTCAAACATGTGGTCAATCTTACCTTCCCCTTCCTCCATCATGGCTCGAGGCTGAGACAGGGCAAAGCACTGCATTGTTTCGTATCTCTGGCGCATTTCAGGACCAGTGTTTATGTCTTCCAGAATATCATGCGGTGTTTTCATCAGCATACGGCAATTAAATGTATGGCTTTTTTGTCTCTGGGTCTCATTTGTCCAGGAAACTCCATTAACTTTGGAAAACAAAAGAAAAGAAGTTTTTTAAAAAGCTGGCAACTCCATCTATGACTATCATCAAGAATTTAAGCTGTATTTTCTCATTACTAAGTTTTCCACAGTAACTTCTACACAGACATTTCGCAGTGGCAATATATCTAATATTGGAATAACCTCCATTTCAACAGAAATCTCACCATTTTGTAATTCGCTATATATTTTGGCCCCATATAAATGTGTACCAAATTCTAAATTCACCGAGGTCATATATGAAAGCTTTGCTATTAACCAACCACCTGCCTTTCTGCACAAGGCTGATCACTTTACTTCCCAAAATGTACATTCAGTTTTCTAAGAAATGGTCAAAAAGATAAATTTTTTTAACTTATTTAGAAAATACACATTAAAAGACTACCTGTAGATTTTGGTAAGTTTTTAAGGAAATCCTTTCTGTCTTCTTCATGCAAGATATTGTAGACACTTGTGTTAACCAGGTCCTCTTGCTTATATTGCAGATACTGTGTGACATTTTCTGACACAAATACAATGTTTCCATCACGATTCACCACAAACAGGAAACCATCCAATGCCTATAGTGGGATATGTTAATATTGGCTATTATGGACTGAACTGTAACCCCACCAAAATTGACATGCTGAAGCCCTAACCCTCATAAGAACAGGGCTCTAATCCAATAGGACTGACGTTCATATATAAGAAAAGAGACACTAAGGATGCATATACACAGAGAAAGATTATGTGAAGACGTACGGAAAAGGCAACCATCTACAAGCCAAGGAAAAAGGTCTCAGGAGAAACCAAGCCTGCCAACACTTGATCTTGGACTTCCAGCCTCCAGAACTTTAAGAAATAAATTTCTGGGAGTGCCTGGGTGGCTCAGTCAGTCAAGTGTCCAACTCTTGATTTCGGCTCAGGTCATGATCTCAGGGTCTTAAGATCGAGCCCCGCATCAGGATCCACACCTGCTTAAGATTCTCTCTCTTTTCCTCGCCCTCTGTCCCTCCCCTGCTCTCTCGCTCTTAAAAAAGAAAGGAATTTCTGTTGTTTAAGCCACCCAATCTGTGATATTTTGTTATGGCAGGCTTAGCCTATTAAGACACCAGACTTAGTACTAAACAGAAATTTTTAAAACTACTGTTGATTTAACAACCACCAGAATTATCAGCTACCATTTACCATTTCTACTGACATTAGCACAATTATTATAAGGTTTTATAAAAAATAAAAAGAACTCGGGAAAAAAGATAACTACAGTCAACATAAAATCTGAATCACTGTCTAATCTAGTTTTTGAAGAATTACATCTTGAAAAGAGCTTTAAAAGTAAGAAAATCATCCTTAGCATCTGTTTATCCACTTGATACCAAGTCAAGCTATAGGCACTACACGACTCCCTAATGAAAATTTACAAAGAACTAAGCTGATCTGATCAACTAAAAAGTAGTTGGAATAAACTAGTTGAAACAACGAAGAAAAGTTAACAGGTGCACGTTATGAAGAGCCTCCCTGCTCCCAACTCCTACTTTAAAGTAAGAGAAACATGCTATAGGTGCTACAGGTAAATCAAACCTATTTAAGGAAACGAAAGTGTATATAGTAAGTCTTAAAAATTCCTCAAAAGTATAATATACTTGCCTGAAGTAAAAGTGGCCCTAAGGAGTCTTTATCAATAACTCCCTGTCCTGTAGAGGACACATCAGCTTTCTGAACATCATCATCATTAGAAATAGTTTTTCCTGAAAAGACACAAGGCAGTACTACAAATAGCGTATGTGTCAGTTACAGATCAAACTCACCTTCACACAGTGCCCAGAACAAAGACACACACGCGGGCATACACATGCACATATATTACATTTCCTGATAAGAAAGCAATGCTATAATTTTTAAAGGTTAAAACTTAGCATTTACCGAGGAGGGCAGAAGATGCCCTCAATTTTCCTTCACTACTACATGTACTATCCATGGCTTCCTGAAAGGAAGCTAACACATGACAGGGTGAGGAAACAAGCCTCTATCTACTTCTCTATTAACTTTCTCAAAGAGTAAAGCTGGTCAACTCATCTGTTCAGTCCCACACAGGCTAGGTTCAATTAGCAGTGGTCCACCAATGAGCAACAAGGAAGCAAAAAGACAAATGTAAACACAGTTAACAAGTTCCTCCTGAAAATCAGACTTGAGTGTTTTTCTTACTTTGTATTACCTTGCTCTTTTATTTGACGTATCTGTCTTACTGTTTCCTTTAAAATTGCACATTTATCTGGTTTGACATTGAAATTGTCAATATCACTAAGATTAGCAGATATCAGTTCAGCCAATTCTTCAATATATTTACTCTCCTGCTCCCGTCTCCACTTTTCACCACTGCAGGTAAAACTGAGAGAGAAGGGGGAGGTCATGAATATACCCATCACAAAAGAGCAGCGAGCAGAACCAGTCTCTATACAACATCAGTACCTTCGTATCGGAACAAATTAAATTCAGCCAAAAGAAACCATCAAAACCTTGTCTTGAAGAAGTAGTACAACAGAGCAGAAATTCATTCAGGCAAACCTAAATTCAAGTCCACCTCTTTGTTAGCCTGGTGGTCTTGGGCAGACTTAGTCTCAGTTTCGTCATCCAGAAAATGAGGATACATAGTCTTTACCTCATAGAGACAGTAAAACACCAAATAATAAGGAAAACAGTGTTAGCTACTTATTAATGACAAGGTTTTATGGCTTACAGGTCATTTTTTTACTTTGCAACAATTACATTAAAACTCAAGTCATATTGACCTTGGCAAATACTAAAAAGGCTAGAGTATCACTGCATAAAATGAAGTATCTGATTTCTATTTTTTAAACTTTGAACTTCATTCAGGAAAAGAATGATGAAACCCCACAAATGCCAAAATACCAACTTAACATTTTCCTACAGGAATTCAAAGAGTCTTACTTGTGATAATCTTAATTATCTATTCCTAACTCCTACTACCTCCACTAAGAAATGCTTGATAACGGCCGTATCAAAGGTGTTAGTATAAGATTCTTGCTTCTATCTGAATCAGCAACAAAATTTCTATTGCATCATAAGGATGTCCATCTGATCACTATGCCACACTACTTAGTACAAAGCGAAATCATATTATTTAAGCAAAGACAAAAAAATATATAACCAGAGAATATATATAACAGAAAGCTGAATGCTATCTTTAAGCAAAAATATAACGGTAGGGGGAGGAGCCTTTGGTGAAGCATCTGGAAATACACTGCCTACCCTTGTCCTGGAGTATCACATGGCAATTTGCGTTTTCGGGAATCAGGGGCCAGTGGATCCAAGGAGTTTTCTCCTAATCCGCTCATCGTGACTATACATCAGCAACTAAGAAAGAATAATGATAAGATGAAAATATTATAAAATATCCATGACTCTATAAAGCTGCTGTATGCTTGAGTGGCTTAATTTTGTAATACAGAACTACACTCCCTACATGGTTAGATAATACTTTTTTTTTTCAGATTTTACTTATTTGAGAGAGAGACAGAGAGACAGCAAGAGCAGGGGGAGCAGCAGAGGGAGGGACAAGCAAACGCCTCACTGAGCAGGGAGCCCGCAGGGATCAATCCCAGGACCCTGAGATCATGACCTGAGCCAAAGGCAGACACCTAATCGACTGAGCCACCCAGGCATCCCCATGGTTAGATAATTCTTAATATTCTTTATTATAAATTCGTATTCTGAAGACAATGTCGAGTTCACATTCCAGTTTAATTATGCAGAACGTCCAACTCCAAGACTAAAATGTTTCTCAAATCCTACTAAAAATGTGTATGTTAAATACTACAAAGGATAAGGAAGGCATCTTCTTCATATTTAATAACAAGAAGAAAAGACCGCCAACTCTCCACGTGATGAAATCCTGGGGGGCATCTGACTGGCTCAGTCAGTAGAGAAGGTGACTCTTGATCTCGAGGTTGTGAGTTTGAGCCCCAACACTGGGTGTGGAGATTACTTAAAAATAAAATCCAAAAATAAAATCTTTGGGGGAAAAAAAAAACTTACATTTTATTTTTACCCAAGAAAGCACAAATTAGAGCTTATCTTGTCATTTGGTAAGGAGTCTTCAAATGATAAAAATCTAAATTGTTTTCAGGCTATTTTCAAGGTACCACATGGTTTTCCTTTAAACCATTTCATGAGTATTTGTTACCCACAGTGTTGTTCTTCTGTGACTTCAAAATAAACCTGGAATGTGTAAATAACACATAAACTCCACTATGTTAGGCCTGGAGAGAAGACGTACACAAAAAAAAGCTCAGGGGGGGGAGAAGGGCTTTTGATAAGATCCACATAGCAAGAATTATCTTAATATTAACTGATGGAAATGTAATATGTTTTGGTTAAGATTTCAATGATAAAGAAAATAAATGTAGGGTGTTTCTTGTTGAAACAAAAACAGGTTTTAACATTCAACAGCTCATAATTTTAAGACCTCTACTAAGCCTTCACTTACTAAGAACTTTATTTGTCCTAAACTCTTGTTTAGGAAGACAATCATTGTTCTAAAGAATTCCAAGTCCATCAAGAAGTTCAAACTTTCCAAACTACTTTTTTCTGAGTATGTTAAAATGCATCTTGCAGTCCATCTAGATTTTTAGACATGTAGTGAAGGATATAAATTTCCACTAGGTGGCAAAATAATACCAGGAAAGGAGACAAAAATTCAAAATCAACGAAACTTAAATATGCAGCTTTTAAAAAATCAAAACCACATGATCGTTAACCAAGAGCTCTAGATTATGACATCACCTTTACATATGCTGTAGGTATGAATTAAATACCAACAAAATTCATTCTACCTGTAATTTTGATAGTAAAATGTAAAAGCTGAAAAGCTGAGATGTTTCCAAGAAAAGGAGAGAAAAGAACTTAACATATCTTTGATATACAGTGGCTCAATATGGGGTGCCTAAGTGGGTCAGTGGGTCGAGCGACAGACTCTTGATTTCAGCTCAGGTCATGATCTCAGGGTTGTGAGATGGAGCCCCATTCGGGCTCTGCATTCAGCAGGGAGTCGCTTGGGAGTCTCTCCCTCTCCCTCTGCCCCTGGGCCTGCATGGGCATACACACTCTCTCCCTCTCTCTAAAATAAATCAATTAAAAAAAAAAAAAAATAGTGGCTCAATATTATGATTTTGAAACATACCCAGATCCCACAATGCCAGAAATACCGTATTCTTCAAAAATGACAATCTCATAAAAGACAAAATCTGTAAATATTCCAGATTAAAGAAAGCTAAAAAGAAATGACAAATGGGTATTTGATCCCATACTGGATTCTGTCCTAGATGGGGGAAGTGCTATAAAGGACATTAATGGATCAACTGACAAAATTAGAATATGGACGATAAGAATATTTTATCAATGTGAAATTTACTTGAGTTCTGTACGTGTTTATTTAAGAGGCTATCCTTTGGGCGCCTGGGTGGCTCAGTCGTTGGGCGTCTGCCTTCGGCTCAGGATATGGTTCCAGGGTCCTAGGATCGAGCCCCGCATCGGGCTCCCTGCTCAGCGGGAAGCCTGCTTCTCCCTCTCCCACTCCCCCTGTTTGTGTTCCCTCTCTCACTGTCTCTCTCTGTGTGTCAAATAAATAAATAAAATATTTTTTTAAAAAGAGGCTATCCTTATTCTTAATATTTACAGTAAATGGACCATTATATATGCAAATGACCCCCCAGTGGTGGAGGGATGGGATTTATACACATTTTAAGTGAGTGAAAAAAGGAACAGAAAGAGAAGCAAAGAAGAGGGAGAGGAAGAAGAGAGGAGAAAGGAGGGCAGCAAGATATTGACAAAGGGTGAATCTTGGCAGAAGAAAAATTTTTTAATTCTTTGTACTGTTCTTTTTCTTGCAACTTTTAAGTTTAAAATTATTTCCAAATAAAAAAGTTTTAAAGTATGTTCAGTTTTGATTTCCAATTTTCATATTTAAAAACGGTGAGTCCTTAAGTACAAAAAAATAATTTTAGCTACGTCTCAATACACACCTGGTTTTATACTTGCTTCATTCACAAAGTTATTTTTAAATTGAGTGGCAAACCATCCAGTGAATAGTAACATTTCTTTACTTTAAAAATATAATCTATTCCACATCCTGAATATTATTTCCTTACTTTGATATCAAACATAAACTGAATCCCCAAAACTGAATGGCAAACTATTTGGTGAACAAATAGCATTTCTTTAATTTGAAAGACATAATTTATTCCAGAGTCTCAGTATTATTTCACCTTACTTTGCTATTAAATATTAAGCTGAATCTCCAGTACAGTTGAAGGTGCCTAGCATTTAATAAGTGGTCAATAAATGTCTTGAATAAATATTGAATAAATGGAACATTCAACTTATTAAGTCATACTTTGGAATTCCCTTCATTCTAAACTATATAATAGTTCAAACTTTTTAAATTTTTCACTTCTACACTTGATACAGGATGTCACCAAAATGAGTTTTAAAGGCATAAATTACATCAGTAGAGAATGAAAAACCATGACAATCTCTTAGTATGGAAGAAATCAATAATCACAATTACCAGTCTAAACCAGAAAGGCATACAAGTCATTCACGTTACATCAATTTTTATGTGCATGTAGAGAAATATAAGTAGGTCAAATGTGTCCATATATACGTATGTGACTCCTTCTCTTGATTTGGCGTAACAAGAAGCTATAATGTGCATACGACTGTGTAGTCTATGTGGTACCAAATTTACTCTTTTACAGAATCCTCTGATCTCTAGTAACAAAGGTAATTATCCACAAATGTATTAACACAAAATTCTAATGTAAAACCATGGAAGTATCATTCTCTTTTTTTTTTTTTTTAAAGAACAGGTTTGCCAATTTCTTGCCTAGTTGTTACTCAGATATGAACCTTGACACCAAGTCACATTTATTGCGCAACACCTGGAAGACCACAGGACTTCCAAGAATGAATGATAAAATACCATACAACAACGAAAAAAAAATACAGCAAATGCATCTCCTAAATTTCATTAGGATAAAGAAAATGTTCAACATGAAAATGAAAACTAGTATTTCTGTGCAAAAAATAAGTTTCAGTATATACAATAACTAATACAATTATTCCTGAGCACAAATGACTATGACATACTTTACAGTTTTCTGTTTATTTGGTATTAATCTTTGTTATAAACATAAAAATTGTAAATAGCATTTGTTTTATTTGCCCAGTCTGCTGCCTGCTTCTCACTGGCAGAGATGGACTCAAACTATATCTACCTGAGAGGATATATTATCTAGCTTGGTAAATTATTCTTTTTAAGGTATGAAAGGTAAATGCCTAGCATACACACATAAATCTAGACCATTTTCAGTCAGTAGTCAATAATCAGGGTGCAAGGGGAGAACGGATTACACACTAGGCCCATGAATAGATCATTCTTCCAAAAAAATTCTAAAAGAAACATAAATCAGTAACTGTACAGCTTACATTTTTATCTTAAATTACAACCCATCTAGTTTAGAGGATATATGGAGCTGGTAAAATCCATATTCAAAGGGGAAATAATATAGCACAAGAGTCTCACAGTGTCTTTGATTATAAGAACAGTCTATGAATATTAACCCCCTTCTACAGTCTGACTCCTTACAATTAAAGATCACCTACACAGTAGAGAATTAAGACCACAATATAGGGGCGCCTAGATGGCTCAGTCGTTAAGCGTCTGCCTTTGGCTCAGGTCATGATCCCAGGGTCCTGGGATCAAGCCCCGCATTGGGATCCCTGCTCTGCGGGAAGCCTGCTTCTCCCTCTCCCACTCCCCTTGCTTGTGTTCCTGCTCTTGCTATCTCTCTGTCAAATAAATAAAATCTTTAAAAAAAAAAAAAAAAAAGACCACAATATATATCTGCCCCCCCCAGTAATCTGTACTCTTGAAATCACCTCATAAATCCAATAATGACTTGCAGATATATTCTGAAGTTGCGAATGAAGAGACGTCCCCCAAGTGATTATAAAACTAGAGATACACCTCAACTACACTTCCAGGTAGAATACAATCCAATCACAGTTTTTTCAAGCCCATGACACCACAGTATAAAAAAAGACTAGAGGAGCACTTGGGTGGCTCAGCTGGGTAAGAATCTGCCTTTGCCTCGGGTCATGATCTCAGGGTCCTGGGATCAAGCCCCGGTCAGGCTCCCTGCTCAGTGGGGAGCCTGCTTCTCCCTCTCCCTCTACCCCTACCCCCAGCTCATGTTCACTCTAAATAAGTAAATATTTTTTTAAAAAGAGAGAGAAAGAAAGAAAAGGACTAGAGTGGAGAACTTATTGAATCAGAATCCAAGGGCCCAAAATATATTCATTTCCGTGTGAACTCAGCCGTCTAGATCCTTGGGCCGTTTTACATTTTTTTTCTTTTTCTAAAAGGTTTCTACTAAAGAGTTCTGTGCTATCTACTTCAATATACTGATACAACAACGCACACTTTAAGATTACATTTAAGCAAGATATTCTATGCAATTTACTTCAAATATAGATAGTAGCAATTTAGAATAACTTTCAATGCTATCAAAATCTAATGTTACCTACTGCTATATTATTTGGAAAAATCGGATTTAAAATGAAAAAATCTTAACAGGAATTGGTTAGAATTCCTTATATAAATACTACAGGCCTTTCTATACACAACAAGCTATGGTACATGTTTAAGCTTAGACATGCTCAGAATACAAGTTAAACTGCTAAAAAATGAACATTCCTAAACTAATTCTGGCTAAAAAGCAGAAAAGAATTATACCTGCCAGCTCAAAAGTCATGAAAATGTTGGTATATGACTGAACAGCATCAACTAGCTTTCGTTTGGGTTATCTGCAGTTAATATACGAGAAAAAAATACTGATTGTGTACGACAAACTAGCCAGATGGACAAGGATGCAGGAAGTACTCCTGTCCAAAAGGAAAAGACACCAATCAACAATGCTAATGCCCATGGTGGGGGGCTGTGCATAGGACGGGGGGGGGGGGTGCCATGTGATGCCAAAATCCAAAACGGAGAGGAGATAGGTTACTCAGTAAATCTCAGATGGCACAGAGACCAACTAAAATATTTTACTTTTGGGGTGCCTGGGTGGCTCAGTCATTAAGCATCTGCCTTCGGCTCAAGTCATGATCCCAGGGTCCTGGGATCGAGCCCCACATCGGGCTCCCTGCTCTGCGGGAAGCCTGCTTCTCCCTCTCCCACTCCCCCTGCTTGTGTTCCCTCTCTCGCTGTGTCTCTCTGTCAAATAAATAAATAAAAGCTAAAAAAATAAAAATAAATTGAAAAATTTTTTTAAAATTAAAAATTTAAAAATAAATAAATAAAATATTTTACTTTTCCTACATTAATAAGGGAAAGGGAAGGGGATAACTTTTGTGGCCATACAGTGCTGGGCATAACATGTTCTATGTAATTTCTCACAATGACTCTCCAAAGTATGCATTACTATTCCCATTTTATAGATAAGGAAATAGCTAAGTAACTTTCCACTGGGTCACACACAGATACCAGATGGCAGAACTGGGACTCAGAACTTTATAACCAATAAAATATATATCAAATGTTCCTTGGGCATTTTATTCCTCACCAAAAATAAACCATTTATACTTTTAAATCACACCACCTCCAACCAGTTAACCAGAAAATTTCTCAACTCATCAGTAAGAACACAGAGCAGCTGTACATTCAGAGTTGGGGGGTATGCAGAGTACCAGGGATAGAGGCAAGGAGCCACTCAAACCCAGCAGGTACTAATGCTGCTATTCCCCTCAAGCTCCTAAAAACTAACCACTACTCTATAAGTCACCAGATAAACTGCCCTCTGAGGTGGTCTAATATTAACCATGATCCTTACTTCCACTTGAGATGAATAACAGTCACCGGCTAACACAGCAAGAAGAAAACTTAAGATCAGAAATGCATGAGCTATACCCTGAAAAAGTGTGTCAAGTCTTTTTAGCCTTGGGTTTTCTAAGATTAAATGCTGGGGCCAAAAACTTTGACTATCCCACTAGTAATTTAATTTCTCAGGCTTGTTTGGCTGACTTACACAAGGTATGATTAAATAATGCTAATTAGGGAGTGTTTCTGGTATGTCCTGAGAATCACAGTAACTTGAGGAAAATTTTCAAACAACAACTGTGGATTTGAAATGATTTACTGAAAACCACTTGAAGCTCTATGTAAAAGCAAAGACTGCTCAATCCAATTAGGAAAAAAAATTACCACTGGGAAAAATTATGAGACATTCATATATAAAAGCACTACCCAAAATTCAAGTTCCAAGTTGACACTCTTACTCAACACAATTTAGTATATAGTCACCACTAGTTAAAGCCTTAATCCTACAAAACTGTATTTCTAAAATATCAAATTAAAGGTTTTACTTCAATCTGTGGTACAGCTCCAAGAGAACCAGCACCAGAGAGGAAAAGACTAAAGAACTGAGGGAAGTATAACCTGTGTGTGTTTAAGAGACCATGGGGTGTAGCCAGGGCGGGGTAAACATGGAACCACTATGAAAGCTTTCTCATCAACTAGATGTCTCTTCCAGTGATTGTCTCCTACTTTTGTTTTCTTTTTTTTTTTTTTAAGATTTTATTTATTTAATTTACACAGAGAGATACAGCGAGAGAGGGAACACAAGCAGGGGGAGTGGGAGAGGGAGAAGCAGGCTTCCCGATGCAGGGCTCGATCCCAGGACCCTGGGATCATGACCTGAGCCAAAGGCAGACACCCAACCAACTGAGTCACCCAGGCACCCCTACTTTTATGTTTTAATTCAACTCTGGTAAACAGGGTAAGAGCTGAAAGGAGACAAAGACAGAAATGAGAAAGTTTCAAATAAAAACTAACTGGCAATATCCTCTTGTTTTGTTGCTGATAATCTGTTATGTCTATTTAGTAGGATCAAGTATAAACCACCTAATGCAATCCATTTTTCAATTTAATTCTATTTCAGCTCAAACATTTGCATGGCCAGAACCATTTTAGGTCCAGGAAAGAGAGATGAATGATACCATACACTGCTACGACTCTCAAGTTAGCAGAAGAAGAAAGCATAAACAATTGTAACAACATAATTTGGTAAGTGTTAAAATGAAGGCACTGCATAAAGTGTCATGGGAACACAGATGATAGGAAACCACGAGCCTACAGTTGTTTTTTAAAGAGAAAAAGCAGATGAGCAGTGTCTACAATAAACTACCTTGGTGCAGACTTATGCCAAAAATGGATTATCCTTAGGTCCTGGTCATTCTTCTCCTCAGTCTTCTTTAGTTTATAATGCCAGCAAACTTGAAAAGGGGATAGCAGAGAACACCAGAGTAAAACATCCCATTTTTAATATACAAATTAAGCCAAAAAGCATCCAAATGTAAATTAACAGCTATTTTATCCACAGGTTTCATTCTCTATTCTCCCTTTGTATGTCTTGCCTTTTCATTCTCAATCAACAGGCTGACCCCAAAGCCCCTTCACATTTATGTTCCAGTTTAAACCTGATGAAGCTGAATTCAAACACAAACCCCCCAGAGGCTCTGCTACCAGAACTGGGCATACCAATTAGCCAAAGCAGATGTTAGTTGCAACTGGAAGCTTGTTGCCAAGAGACTTCTCAACCTCTACAGAAGCAACCGAGTTGAAGTTCACAAATACACACTGTGCAGAGGGAGTTAAGCAAGCCACTTCCATCTAAATCAAATTACTCTCCTGACAGCATACTAACTAGCTAGGTAATTCCTTATTTTAAAGGTAACACTGGATCCTACAATTTAACGCACTGAATCCCTCCACACCTGAGTTTCATTCTAAACATACCATCAGTCCATTCTTCCTCAGCACGGCCACTACCACCAGCAGCAGCCTCCCAAATGACCTATGCTAAGAGATTCTGACAAAGGATGATCACTGAATTATTTCCTGTTTAAGTCATTCCTTTTTTTTTTTTTAAGATTTTATTTATTTATTTGAGAGAGAGAGAATGAAAGACAGAGAGCATGAGAAGGAGGAAGGTCAGGGGGAGAAGCAGACTCCCTGCTGAGCAGGGAGCCGGATGCGGGACTCGATCCCGGGACTCCAGGATCATGACCTGAGCCGAAGGCAGTCGCTTAACCAACTGAGCCACCCAGGCGCCCTAAGTCATTCCTTTTTAAATCTCCTAATATCTAGAATACTCCTACTCATCCTTCAAGATTACGTTCAACTGTCACCTCTGATGAAACCATTCAAACTCTCCCAATTAGAGAAAGTTTTTCCTTCTTTATCCTGATGCACTTTTCACACTTCTACTACACTGTTTTACACACTGCACTCTACTCCTGTTCTCTTTTCTGTCTCCACTTTCTACACTGTAAGCTCTAAACCATTATAAAAAAAAAAAAAAAACTCATATAAGGGGCACCTGGCTGGCTCAGTCAGAGGAGCATGCAACTCTTGATCTCGTGGTTGTGAGTTCAAAGCCCCACGCTGGGTGTAGAGATTACTTACTTACATAAACAAACAAACTTTTTTCTTAAACTTTAAAAAAAATTGTACAAGACTGTTTCATTACAAACTCCTTCCTCTTTCTTTTTTCCTGCTACTACCCACCATTCTCCCGGTTCCTTTTCCAACTCCAGCTCTCCTTTTCTTTACCATCCCCTTAGCTGTACTTTTCACCAACTCAACAATCTTCCTTAAAATACAGAGAAGATGCAAGAAGAGCCTGCAGTTTTGCTTCTTTTTGACACGTCATTTTTCACTTGAGTGTTCCCTCTCCAACAAATACAGTGGCTCCAAGCTGCCTATCAAAACAAAACCCGGGCCCCTGGGTGGCTCAGTTGGTTGGGCGGCTGCCTTCGGCTCAGGTCATGATCCTGGAGTCCCGGAATCGAGTCCCGCATCGGGCTCCCTGCTTGGCGGGAAGCCTGCTTCTCCCTCTGACCCTCCCCCCTCTCGTGTGCTCTCTCTCTCTCTCTCTCATTCTCTCTCTCAAATAAATAAATAAAATCTTTAAATAAATAAATAGATGTTTGCTGAGGTCATGAAGAAGTTTTTAAAAGATAAGAGTAGGAGCGCCTGGGTGGCTCAGTTGGTTAAGCCTCTGCCTTCAGCTCGGGTCAAGATCCTGGAGTCCCGGGATCGAGTCCCACGTCGGGCTCCCTGCCCAGCGGGGAGTCCGCTTCTCCCTCTGACCCTCCCCCCTCTCATGGGCTCTCTCTCTCTCTCTCTCATTCTCTCTCTCAAATAAATAAAATCTTTAAAAAAAAAAAAACTCAAACGTTTGAATCCTTCAGCTGATTTACTATGACATAATGAAAAGACAATGGGGCTTTGCTGGAATCAAACTCAAGAGCAGAATCTCAATTTCACTAAAAGGTAAACTTGTGTCACCTTTAAAAAGCCTATCACCTGTAAAATCTGGTAATAATCACACCTCACATATGCATATGTTTAATGTGAGCATGAAAAGCAATACAAAGCAAGCAACTGACAAAGGGAATAATGGTAATCCCTCAATACCAAGAACAAAGATTCAGATTTGCTCTCTGTTGAAAGACAAATAGCTACAAATATCCCATATGGCAACAAATTAAAAGGTTTCAGACAAAAAACAAATTAGCCAGGACTATTCAGGCTATTCTAAACTTACAGGTAGCTGACTGGAATTCAAAACATTCTCCCACTGAAATAGTGTGGTGAGACATAGCTAGTAGCCATTAAAACCATGAAAAGAGAACAAATTACTGTAACAGCTATCTGTCTTCTTAAGATTAAAAGACATAAGAATAAGGAGGCATATTTTAGAAGATTTTCTAAAGAGGGTATCAACAAACCTTCAAAGGTACTAGGTAAAAGCACACAGTGGTGGTTCTTTATGATCTCTTTTTACTTCTGGATTTGTGGTTTAATTTTTCCTTGATAGATGTAAATATCTCTACATCAAAACTATATCTAAGGTTTTCTCTTGGCATATAATGAAAATATAAGCAGCAGAGAAAGAGGAACAAGTGAGAAACAAAGTTTTTAGCCCCCTCGAGGTAAGTGGTAAAGCACTGGATTAAGATAAACAAGGGTTAGGGACGCCTGGGTGGCTCAGTTGGTTAAGCGACTGCCTTCGGCTCAGGTCATGATCCTGGAGTCCCGGGATCGAGTCCCACATCGGGCTCCCTGCTCAGCAGGGAGTCTGCTTCTCCCTCTGGCCTTCTTCCCTCTCATGCTCTCTGTCTCTCATTCTCTCTCTCTCAAATAATAAATAAATTAATTAAAAAAAAAAAAGATAAGGGTTAGAGAAGCATGTGCAGAGCGTGGGAATAAAATCTGATACAGATTCAATAAATAGGCAATAAAGATGTAAAGGGGGGGGATGATCACAGCATGTGCCCCATTCTCTCCTAACCCATTCTTTCCATCTGCCTCAGAGAAGAAAAAATGATACTAAAAGAAATGTTGATACTTAAGAGTGGACATTAGCCACCTGGTAAAGAAAGCTGCAACAGGAAGTAGCAGCAGGCACACCATGAATGCTACAGGGAATGGGAACCGTAAGTCATGGGCAGCACTGATACTCCTGAACCGGAGTACTGCAGAGTGAAAAACTTAAAAGTAACAAGACACTCCCCCTACAGTACTGAAGGTAGCCCTGTCCACCGATATCAAATATCAAAAACATGAAGTAGCTACAGAGGGTTTACCTGTGACACTAACATTATAAAAATTAACAATGTGGAAATGAAAAGTTGATAAAGCAACTTGAATTAATTTTTCGAAGAAAAATACTGAAGGTGGAAGAGAGAGAGATGTATCAAGGGTAAAACCCATCTTAGCTAGATTTCCTTCTTTAAAAGCAATAACAAAGGAGGGGCACCTGGCGGGCTCAGTCAGAGAGCATGCGACTCGTGGTCTCGGGGTTGTGAGTTTGAGCCCCACTTTGGGTGTAGAGATGACTTAAAAATAAAAAAAATATTTAATAAAAGCAAAGACACTGGAGCAGATGTTCTCTAACGCTAGCAACACAACATGGCAAGTCTGACTCATGACTTCCTGAATGGGTCATCATCTTTACTGCAGGTTAGTCTGTAGCTCAGTCCTTGCGTGCTGTTTCCACTGCCTTTTTTCTTTTTCTGACCTCACAGCATATTACTCTTCACTGATTATAATTCCACTCCTAGCCTAAATAACTTTAAATTCAAAAGAGTCGTTTTTTAAAAATAACATTTCCATATTCCTAGAAGTTATACATCTGGTAACAGAATTTATCTCTTCAAATAAATCTTTAAGTCATTATCAATTTCAGGATGACAAAAATACAAATACTGAAGGAGAACATATATATCAAAGTAAAAAAAGAAAATAAGAAAGCACTCTTAACATCCTTTACCTGTTGAAGGTAGGGTAACACTGGTAGAAATGTTAAAAAGTACCAAAGTCTAATTGAACAAAAGCCTCAACTGCCTCCCTAAATACCCGTCAAAATATAGCTACTATACTACTACTATGTGGAGCTAAAAATCTGTCTTCTAGATCATGATTGTAACCAGAAAAGAAATTTGCAGCAAGAAAGAATGTAAAATACTGAAGAATAGGACAAAAAGAGCATCACTTAAATAATTTAAGTAAAACATAGCTTGGTTGTTTTTTTTTTTCCTCCACTGCTTTTCAAAGGTCAGTTTCATGATTCATGACTTTAAAGAGCTTTTTGTATTTCACAAAACCAGCCTACATGTGTCTAGTAAATGAAGACTGGGGACACCTCGTTATTGTTGAAGAACATTAGAGGCAAAAATTTAATTATGAACTCCTGTAAAACCAGGCATACACCTAAATTGGTTAAAACCCAAACCCACCAGCAAACATCTGAAGAGTGGTCACTAAGCACTAGGGATGTAATATACAACAGGATGACTACAGCTAACACCGCTGTGTGATATATAGGAAAGTGGTTAAGAGAGTAGCTCCTGGGGCACCTGGGTGGCTCAGTCGGTTAAGCGTCTGCCTTCGCTCAGGTCACGATCCCAGGGTCCTGGGATGGAGCGCCTTGTCAGGCTCCCTGCTCAGCGGGGAGTCTCCTTCTCCCTCTCCCTCTGCCGCTTCCCCTGCTTGTGCTCTCTCTCTGTGTCAAATAAATAAAATCTTTAAAAAAAACAGAGAGAGAGAGTAGCTCCTAAGAATTTTTTCTTTTCTTTTCTTTTTATTGTATCTACAGGAGAAAATGGGTGTTAGCAGAACCAACTGTACTGATCTCATAATACACGTAAATCAAACCATCTAGCTGTATACCATAAACCTATACAGTGGTGTGTGTCAATTATTTCTCAATAAAACTAGAGGGGAAAAAAAGTCTTTAACTGGTCATTCTTCAACATACTGAGTGTTGTCCACATACATAAACAAAGGAGACTGCATTCCCCATGCCATGTGCTTGGGATAAACTGCTGGCCAAAACAGACAGAGTTTTTTGCCTTCAATAAGCTAGTGACAAGGGTCCATAATCAACAAACTAATAAATAGAGTACCACAAAATGTACTATGTGCTATGAAAGGTTCCCACTGGAAATTAATAGCTGACCTGTTAATTCAAAAGCAGGAACAACTGCGTATCAGATACGGCACACCATGTTAGACAAGTGTTCAAAGTCCTAACCTTCGGCAGTCAATCTGGATCTCACTCCTAAAAGAAAGATTCAGGGTACATGACAACTGCATGTCCTTGAAAATGGCCAAACCGTACTAGTTAGCTGTGGCCCCCTTCCTGTGTAAGGAGGTCGGAGCAGAGACAGCCCCTCCTGTGTAAGGAGGTCGGAGCAGAGACAGCCCCTCCTGTGTAAGGAGGTCAGAGCAGAGACAGTCCCTCCTGTGTAAGGAGGTCGGAGCAGGGACAGCTACAGCAGAATTCCGATGTGCATCAAAACAACCAGTATACACAAGCAGGGTGAAAGGCTTAGGTCAAATGCCTCTGGAGTTCCAACCAAATTCACTACATCAGTGATCTCAACCGTTTCGATACCGGGATTCCTTTACCTCTTAAAAACTGGGAACGCCAAACAGCCTTTGTTATGTGGGTTATACCTATCAATAGCTACCATATTCAAAATTAACCTTATAAATATTTGAAATATTAATTCATTTTAAAACAAGCGCATTGTGTTAACAATTTCACAATTTTATGGAAAACAAATTTTCTGAAACAAAACAGAGAGGTGGTATTGTTTCTACATTTTTACAAATCTTATGTCTGATTTAAAGAAGATACCTGGATTTGCTTATCTACTTCTCCATTCAGTATGTTGCAATATGTTAATGTGACAAAAACATGAAGAAAATCCAGCCTCAGAGACATGTACTTATTTTTAAAAAGGACTATCGCAATAGCCTTTTGCAAACTGTAGATAATTTTCCTTGGTATTATGCTAAAACTCAACAAGCAGTAAGTACTTTCTTAAAGGTTAGTTGCAAAGTGAAATCTGAAACTACTGATCAACTTTCATGCTATTACATTAAAATATACTCCCCTAGCTTACACTCTGAGCAAATCTTCTACCCATGAATGATTTTGTAACATCAAACATTGTCATTTTAACGTATCAGTTCACTGATCAAGCAGATTTTAAAATACTGATATATTTCATGATACAATATCAAAAACTCCGTATTAATATCACCATGCATCTCATCTTGAAAGTCTTTAAGTACTGAGAAGCGGTTACACTCATGGTGGCAGATTCAAATTTAGCAACATTACAATTTTCACTTGAGAACTCAAATTTTATCACTGTCAACAAATACCAACAGAGGTTTTCCTTGAAGTAATAGGTTCATCTTGCTCGGTTTCAAGAAACTATCTGTGAAATGCTCAGGTTTCAATAACCAGAGCTTGCTGGCTGTTCTTTCAAGTAAAAATGGTATTCCATGAAAAAAGTGGCTAGTTCAGTACCCAAACCAATCACACAAGGGCCCTTCCCCAGGATAACCATGGTAGGCAGAGCGCTTTCTGCTTATTTTCCATTCTCACTAGACAGAATTTTTAAAGTACAGTACTCAAGAGTCAAGATTTAATGAAATGAGCAAATTTTGCTGCCTCATGCAGGACAATCCTAAGTGAGAAATGCTGCTTTGTTTGTTTCCTTTAACTCCAAGTGTGGGAAAGTAAAGTATATAATGACCACTAGGATAGTCTGTAGCAGTACTGCCTTGACTGAAGCTAAGGTGCCAGTAGTTTTCGGGACCACTGTATCTGCATCAGTGCAAACATCAAAAGAATGAAAATGGTAAATAATGGGTTATTGTGAAAATAGTTTTAACTGTGTGGACTCTGTAAGAGTTCTCAGGGACTCCCAGAGGACCATGAACCACACTTCTGAGAACCACTGTACTAAGATTAAGATTGGGATTGAAGGTCTGAAACTGGTATGGCTTCTCCAAGATCCTCTTCACATTCATATAATAAATATTTCAGTATCTACTATCTGCAAGCCTATATAAATAAGCCAGGTTGTAAAATCAAAAGAACAGGACTTCCTGACTACATCAAAATAAAAAGCTTCTGCACACCAAAGGAAATGAAGCAATCAACAAAACCAGAGACAACGTACTGAATAGGAGAAGATATCTGCAAAGGACGTATCTGATAAAGGGTTAGTATCCAAAATATATAAAGAACTTAACTCAAAATGAAAAACAAATAACCCAATTAAAAAATGGGCAGAAGACATGAACAGACATATCTCCAAAGAAGACCTAAACATGGCCAACAGACACATGAACAGACGCTCAACATCAATCATCATCAGGGAAAAGCAACTCAAACCACAATGGAGATCACCTCACACCTGTCAGAATGGCTAAAATCAAAAACACAAGAAACAAGTGTTGGTGAGGATGTGGGAAAAAAGGAACCCTAGTGCACTGTTGATGGGAATGCAAACTGGTGCAGCCACTGTGGAAGAACAGTATGGAGGTTCCTCAAAAAGTTAAAAACTAACTACCATACCATATGATCCACTAATTGCACTTCTGGGTAATTTACCCATAAAAATAAAAGAACACTAATTCACAAGGTTACATGCACCCCTATGTTTATTGCAGCATTATTTACAACAGCCAAATTACAGAAGCAGCCCAAGTGTCCATCAATAAATGAATGGATAAAGACGACGTGGGGTGTGTGTATGTGTACGACGAAATACTATTCAGCCATAAAAAAGAATGAAATCTTGGGGCGCCTGCGTGGCTCAGTCAGTTAGACGTCCGACTCGGTTTCAGCTCAGGTCATGATCTCAAGGTTGTGGGATCAAGCCCCACACTGGGCTTCACACTCGGCACACAGTCTGCCTGAGATTCTCTCCCTCCTTCTCCCTCTGCACCACCCCCCACTCGCTCTTGCACTCTCTCTAAAATAAGTAAATGAAATCTTAAAAAAAAAAAAATTACATCTTGCCATTTGCAACAACATGGATGGAGCTAGAGAGCATAATTCTAAGCGAAATAAGTCAGAGAAAGACAAATACCATATGATTTCACTCATATGTGGAATTTAAGAAACAAAACAAATGGACAAAGGAAAGCAAAGAGAGAGAAAGAGAGAGAAACCAAGAAACCAAAGGGGAGGTGGGTAGGGGGGTGGGTGAAATAGGTGATGGGATTAAGAGTACACTTATCACGATGAGCACTGACCCGTGTACAGAATTGTTGAATCACCATATTGTACATCTGAAACTAACATAACACTTATGTTAACTATGCTGGAATTAAAATTTAAAAATTAATAAAAAATTTTTTTAAAGTACAGGACTTTCTGATAAGATGACATCATGGACTACTGCTCTCAACCAACCACTCTTCCCCTCTGCTCTAAATATAATAATGACAAATAAAGTACGTATTTTTTATTAATTTTGGAAGACACAGAAATGCTCAAACATAACAAATATGTCTGTGGACCAAAACACAGAGCAAACATACAGTAATGAATTGATGACTCCATGAACCCACTGAATTTCAGGACCAGAAAGTAGCAACTGCTTTTTAAGGAAATCCAATCATGCACAAGGTAACAGGACCAAAAGCAAGGCTCATAGGTAAAAACCAAACCAAAAAATTGCTGAAAAGAAGGTGAAGAGAAGCTATGATCATCAATAACAAGTTACTGATCACATCATACTACAACCTGCAGTGTAGACGAATCATCATCTCTCTAATATTGCAAGAATATTTCAGACTGGAGTCCTGGACCTAGACTAAAGGTAGAGTGGATATGGGAGAAGGCAACAAAAACAGAGCTAGGGGTACCAAGCCAGGGAGAAGGGGTCACATGGAGAGCACCAAATGAACAAAAGGAAAACTAAATTTCCCATTTAAGATGCAAATTGTAAATGAAAATTCCCAAGTGTATGTGAAAACAGAACTAAGAAAGTTGACCAAGAAATTCATCAATACTGGAAGATGAATTCACCACCCAATAAAATGAAATCTTTAAGTAAGTTTAAAACAAATGCTTATGATCCTTAAGAGATAAAAATTTGACAGCCATGAAAAAAATAAATGAAAACAATAAATCGTTATGAAAAGACTGGATTACAAACCTTCATAAAATATAAAGTATAAAAAGAGAGATAGTATCACCCATTATGCGAGCACCAAATATCCTAACTTAGCACGGGATGCTTAAATCCATATCTGAAAACTCTAAATAAAGAATTAATTCCTAAACACACACAACACAACACAACACACACACACACACACAAACACAATCAGTGAAGTGGATAAGAAAACTGATGAATTCAAATCGAACGCAGCACAGTGAAATAAAAGGAAAAGACTTCAGAGCTGATCTAAGCCCCAGCATAGTATCACCAAATTTAAGTCTCTGAAGCTCTTTCTTATTCTCTAAAATGGACATACCAGTCTTTTTTTTTTTTTTTTTTTTTTAAGAGAGGCAGAGGGGTGAGAGAGAGGCAGAGGGAGAGAGGAAATCTTAAGCAGGCACCATGCCCACCACTGAGCCCTATATGATCATGATCTGCGCCAAAATCTACAGTCAGACACTTACCCGAATGAGCCACCCAGGCGCCCCAGGACATACTACATCTTTACAAGGTTGCTGAAATAATTAAAACCATAGACCAAAACAAAGCTTATCTGAGCACATGGAAGTCTTAACAAATGGCTCCCTAAAGAATCTCATGATTTACAGACAGAACCAAGGTTATTAAAAAAAACAGAATTTTGCCTCTGTGATTATAAAGTAACTACATTTACAACCCACATGAATTCAGGAAATGTACTGGTTTTCTAATTCCCACACTGGCTGAAGAACTTTTGCAAATTGCCTAAACCTTGGTACCTAGGAGGGGATTATAAAGAGATGTCTTTTGGAAAGTACTAAATTCTCAAAGATACTAATATCTACAAATAAAGTTTTGGTAGTAGTTTTAAACTGTTCTTATGGAAACATTTCAAGTATTTTCTTTATTTTTTCAAAGACTTTATTTTTAAGTGATCTCTATATTCAACGTGGGGCTCAAATTCATGACCCCGAGATCAAGAGCCACATGATCTACTAAGTGAGCCAGCTAGGCGTCCCTCAAGTATTTTCTTTAAAACTCTCTAATATGGTGCATTTCTGTATGAAAAGAATCTGTAGAAACAGTAAGGGCACTTAGGTCACAAGTGATTAAGGATGATTTCTTTGAAAACTCTTGTTAAAATTCATAATTGCTTTGCATTTTTTTAAAATGTAAAGACACTGGCAATTTAACTAGTCTAAATTTAAAATTCTTTTTACTATTTATCACTCTTAATAAAATGACTTCCTGGGCGCCTGGGTGGCTCAGTCATTAAGTGTCTGCCTTCGGCTCAGGTCATGATCCCGGGGTCCCAGGATCGAGTCCCACATCGGGCTCCCTGCTCGGCAGGAAGCCTGCTTCTCCCTCTCCCACTCCCCCTGCTTGTGTTCCTGCTCTCGCTATCTCTCTCTGTCAAATAAATAAAATCTTTAAAAAAAATAAAAAATAAAATAAAATAAAAAAATAAATAAAATGACTGCCTTATTAACTGCCAAAAGGAAAATGGGGGGAAAAATGGAACTCAGCCTTCTTATATTTCAAATTCAGGCAGAGCTTTTTAAGTAATAAAACGTCCAGAATTTACATGGTACCTTCATACCACAAAAGAGGCTTATCAAAAGCCCAAGTAAAAACTCACATACACACAAAAAATTAAGTTTCAACTTATTACCCAGGACCTAGGTATCAAAGGCCTTATACTATTCAATCACATCTGGAAACGAAAAGACAGTAGGATTACAGCTATGTATGGCCAATTTATCTGCAGAAGTCAAAGCATGTCTCCTATTACCTTGCAGCAAGTCAGTGTGATCTGCGTATCAATATATTGAAGGGCTGCAGTGTCTGAAACCCATACCAACCATTTAAAGGTGTTATTTTAATTAACAAGTTTGCCAACACATTATGAATTTTGCAGTTTTATTTTAGAATTCTTTTTATTATCACAATCTATCTTTAAAGAAAATTTTAAAAGGCTAAGAACAAAGACTAAAAATCACGCAATCCCAATTTATTTATGTCACCCTCCAGTAAAATAACTAGCTCCATAAAAATCTTTTCAAACAGAAGAGCAATATACCATTGATAAGAAAAAAAATAATTTCTATAATCCAGTTTTCTACATTAGGGCCAAATTTTATAGTAGGGGAATGAAAGAAATGCCAAATAACACATTACATAACAAGACTGCTACCCTGAATACAAGCAGGTACATTTTCACTCGTAATAATTTTAAAGTATGAAAGATAAAATTCTGTGGAAGTGAATTAAATATCCTACACAGCTGATCTTTAGATGTTTGTGTACTCACACAGAGTAAGTTTAACGTTGAAGCTCATTAAAGACTGAAATTTGGTTTCATTGATACATGATGAAAAATGTATTTAAATCTTAGGAACATATGTTGAGCATGTGTGCACATGCAAAGCTTTCAAAGTTACTTTAAAATGTGAAAATGAGTAAGGCTCCTGTTATCCTTGATAAATGTCAGCTGCCATACACTCATGTCCAATACACATTATTTTTCACAAAGCAGAGTCCCAGAAAAGGCAATTCTGAATCCAGCAGCTGCATGTAATGGTTATACATACCAAATTCTACTCAAGGTCAGAAGTTTAGAGGTTTTCAGTATCAACTTCAAAATAACGCAGGCTTTATATGTTAAATATTACACAGATTCAAAAACATTCTTATTAAAACAGGTTTTGGAAACAAAGACAGAATCATAAGAAAGTAATTACTCTGAGAGTTTGGCATATGATAGGGCCATTTATAACAGTGGTATAAAATGGACTATTTGTACAGCAGTTCACTTTCTAGATCGCTGAGCTGATATTTACACCAATTATATTTCTTAATTAAGTTACAAAATTAAGTACTACATGAGCTATGTTATTACCAATGTGACAAATTTTTTTATGTCTATATTTTCCAAAAATCCAATAAAACTGCCCTTTTTATGAGACTTGACTATAAACAACTACTAAAACCTTATCTCCATCCATTTTCACCAAGAACAAAAAAACAGTGACTGAATTTAGTGCAGTTCAGTTTGTTGTTCAAGTCAAAGATGGATCTTAAAATTTTAACAATTTTCTCTACATATTCTGAAAGCCTCATCTAAAGCAAACCAGCTTAACATTCAGTCTTTGGCTTTAATACAACTATTGGAGCGCCTGGGTGGCTCAGTCAGTTAAACGTCTGCCTTTGGCTCAGGTCATGATCCCAAAGTCCTGGTATCAAGTCCCACATCAGGCTCCCTGCCTGCTTCTCCCTCTGCCTGCCATTTCCCCTGCTTGTGCTCTCTCCCTCTCTCTCTCTCTGACAAATAAATAAAGTGTAAAAAAAAAGGGCATCTCTGTATAGTATGGAACCTACACTCAAAAAAGTTTCTTTTTAAAGTAAGTTGTTTGATCAACATTAAATTTAAATGCTTAAGCTTTTTTTTTTTTTAAGATTATTTATTTATTTATTTATTAGAGAGAGAGAGAACCAGTGGGGGTGGAAGGGCAGAGGGAGAGGAAGAAGCAGTCTCCCTACTGAGCAGGGAGCCTGACATGGGGCTGGATCCCAGGACCCTAAGATCATGACCTGAGCCAAAGGCAGATGTTTAACCAACTGAGCCACCCAGGCACGCCTAAAATGTTTAAGCTTTTAATATTCTCCTACATATCATCATATAATCTCCACAGTTTAAATACTCCTTCCCCAGAAGGAGCCTCTTAAAAGTAAAAAACCTAAAGAAAAAATAAAAAGGGGGTAAGGGACTAAGTGTGGTCAGATTATCTAAAGTAAAATAACTTTGGTTTTTCCGCTTATAACCATAGCACTTCATCAGCCCTAAAACAGCAGATCCACCAAAATTATGGCTTTCTGTGTACTTCTTTATTTTTTTTTTTTAAGATTTTATTTATTTATTTGACAGAGAGAGAGGCACAGCGAGAGAGGGAACACAAGCAGGGGGAGTGGGAGAGGGAGAAGCAGGCTTCCCGCCGAGCAGGGAGCCTGATGCGGGGCTCGATCCCAGGACCCTGGGACCGTGACCTGAGCCGAAGGCAGATGCTTAACGACTGAGCCACCCAGGCGCCCCACTGGGTACTTTTTTAAATGGATGTTACACACTTAAGAGCAAAATTTCCGGATGTACTACTATAAGATGCCCATAAGCACCTTATAAACACTTAACGGACAAATAGAAAAGTGCAGATAGGTCTGGGTATGACTTTGAATTAATTTTTTTTATTAACATATAATGAATTAATTTTTAAGAAAGTCTTTGACATGGGTCCCTGGGTGGCTCAGTCGTTTGAGCATCCGACTCTTGGTTTTGGCTCAAGTCAAGACCTCAGGGTCCTGGGACTGAGCCTCGCATCCGGCTCCACGCTCAGCAAGGAGTCGGCCTGAGAATTCATTCTCTCTCTCTCTCTCTCTCCCTCCTCCCCCCACTCACGCACTCTCTCTCTCTAAAATAAATAATTTTTTAAAAGTCTCTGACATATATTTTCTTGATACATGAAAAAGATATGGTGCTGGAATTAACATAAGCCCTATAATTAGAGGCTGACTACTATAACAAAGACAGAATAAGGTTTTAGAAAACCTTGAGGTTTCAATTAATGTGTTGTTTTTGAAACCCAGAAATGTTTGGGATAGATAGCAAACCTTCTGAGGTCAGTGCCGTGAGAAAAGTAACAATATTTTTCCAGAAAATTCCTTTATGGCGGCACAGAGATCTTACATTCTATGTATCAGGTATATTCTTTCACAGCTTCATACAGATATAATTCATATACCATACACTTGCAGTATCCAATCAATGCCTTTTAATATATTCAGAGTTGTACAATCATCACCACAATCAATTTTAGAACGTTTTCATTATCCCAAAAAAGAAGCCCAGTACTCCTTACTGTTCTCTCCCCTAATCCCATTTTCCCCCACTTCACACCACCTCTCCCCCACCCCAGGGAGACCACTAATCTACTTTGTCTCTAATGATTCATCTATTTTGGAAAATTCATACAAATGGAATCATACAGTATCTAGTCCTTTGTGACTGGCTTCTTTCACTTCATATAATCCTTTCAAATTCATCCATGTTATAGCATATATCAGTAGTTCATTTCTTTTTATTTGTGAATACTTAACTGTATGGAACTATCATTTTATTTATTCATCAGCTGATGGATATTTAAGTTGTTTCCCTTTTTTGGCTATTATAAATAATGTTGCTATGAACATATATCAAGTTTTTATGTGGTCACTTATATTCTTAAATGAGAAATCATGAGCGCTGGTAAGTGAAAGCAGATTTTGATGATATATCCAAAGAAACCTCTAAAATTTGCTAGTAAACAGGAAAAAAGCCAGATTCTTTAAAAACATTAAAAAAAAATTGGAAACCAATTGTGGGATTTTAATTATGATTAATATACTAAGCACTCTAATGGAAAAAGTGGACAGCAAGCAAGAACAGATGGGTAATGTAAGCAGAGAGATGGAAACTGAGAAAGCAGCAAATGGGAATATTAGAAATCAAAAACACTAACAGAAATGAATGCCTTTGATGGGCTCATCAGCTGACGGGACACAGCTGAGGAAGAAAAAAATAAAATTAGTGAGCTTAAAGATCAATACAAGCTTCCAAAACTGAAAGGCAAAAAGAGAAAAAAAGAAAAAGAACAGAATTATCCAAGGATGGTGGAAAATTACAAAAAGTACATTATATACATAACGGGAATACCATATATATGAAATTCAGAAAAGGCAAAACTAACGACTTAAAGCAGACCAGGGGCTGCCAGCTATCTCAGTGGAGGGGACTGACTGCACAGAAGGACAAAAGAACTTCAGAGGATGGTGGGAGTGTTTTATATCATGATTGTGGTAATGGTTACATTTGTCAAAACTCGGCAAATTATAAATGTAAGGCTGGTGAATTTTACTGAATGTAAACTATACTTAAAGTTATGTAAGGAAAATAGCAGCGCATATTGCTAATCCTGTGATAAATAATAAATGACTGGTATAAGATAAAATAAATTAGCTAATAAAAGAGGGCTATTTCAGTAAGAAAATTTACTTTTTCTAAAGAAGTTCTACAGGAAAAGCAAATTTAGTACATGGGCAGTTAAAGTCAAGTTTATATTTAAAAACTTTAACAAATTTATTTGTTAAATATTAAATAAATATTTAAATAAATTTTTAAATAAATATTTAAATAAATTTAAATTAAAAATATTTAAAAAATAATCTTGCAACAAAATACACAAAAATGAAATTGAAATTTCATTTATGGGGTGCCTGAGTGGCTCAGTCATTAAGCGTCTGCCTTCGGCTCAGGTCATTAACCCAGGGTCCTGGGATCGAGCCCCGCATCGGGCTCCCTGCTCCGCAGGAAGCCTGCTACTCCCTCTCCCACTCCCCCTGCTTGTGTTCCCTCTCTCATTGTCTCTCTCTGTCAAATAAATAAATAAAATCTTTAAAAAAAAAAAAAAGAAATTTCATTCATACATCAAAAACCAGAGGACACTAATGACCATCCATCCCAAATTTAAAAAATAAAGCCATACAAAACAATACAATATAGTAGTAGCAAAAATAAATTATACACAACATGGGTGAATATCACAAGCAATCAAAGGTTTTTTTAAAAAGCAAGTACAGGGGCGCCTGGGGCAAGCAAGGAGCCCGATGCGGGACTCGATCCCGGGACTCCAGCATCATGACCTGAGCCGAAGGCAGTCGCTTAACCAACTGAGCCACCCAGGCACCCTAACTTAACATTTTTAACTTAACATTAGTGTTTTTTAATTTAGCATTAAAATTATGCAATATTTTATATAAACAGGAGTATATATTATATGTGCTACGAAGTGAACTTCAGAAAACACCTATGAACCCACTACTTAAGAACTGGAAAGTTGCTAGGTATACCAGCTTCCCTGTGTGTTTCTCCATCTTACTCTTCCTTCTGCTTCTGTCCCAGAAGTAACAGATATCGTAATTTATTTGCTAAAAACTTAAAAAAAAAAAAAAAACCACACGTGTGTGTTCTTGAACCATGTTTAGTTTTTCTTTCTAGCTTTACAAAAATGAGTGTAATGGACTTGCTTTTTATTTTACTTTTGAAAGATTTATTTATTTGTTTGTTTGTTTATTAGAGGGTGCGCTGGGGGGAGGGACAGAGGGAGAGAGAAATCTCTAGTCGACTTCTCCCTGAACTTGGAGCCTGACTTGGGACTCCATCCTATGACTCCAAAACCACGACCCCAGCCGAAATCAACAGTTGCCTGCTCAACTAACTGAGCTACCCAGGTGCCTCTAATGTACTTGCTTTTTATTTTATTTTTTTTATTTTTTATTTTTTTATTTTTTTATTTGTTTGAGAGAGAGAGAGACACAGGGAGAGAGGGAACACAAGCAGGGGGGGTGAAAGAGGGAAAAGCAGGCTTCCCGCGGAGCAGGGAGCCCGATGCAGGACCCGATCCCAGGACCCTGGGATCATGACCTGAGCTGAAGGCAGACGCTTAACGACTGAGCCACCTAGGTGCCCCAGCTACTAATACCTTTTTAATATCAAATTCTCTAGAAGGTTATGACAGAACTTTTTAGAAACTAAAATGTTAGTAAAATGTGATATAAAGGCACTTATTAATTATCCTGACCTTGGCAATATATTTTCATTCCTTTATCCAACTACATAGTGGTCTCATTTTAATTAAGATGACACAAAAACTGGTTTAAGAAATTTTCATGTAAAAAAGACTGGTAAGAGACTGTACTTCAACGAGTTAATTTCCAAGGCCATGAATGATATCATAAGATGAGAGTCTAAAAACTCATGATTTTAAAACTTCTGTGGTTAAAGATGAATTTCTGTTGAATAACCATAGACATATCTTCACTGCTGGGGAATGTCATCTAAAAGATTAGTTCTTAAGGTATTACTGAATTCAGTGATACTTAAATTCTTCCACTGAAAATCATTTCTTAAAGCAAAGAAGAACTTAAACATTGTAAAATTGCAGAAAATGAATGAAGATCCCCTACCACCACCCCTACTCCTATACATAGCAGCATGAACATTTAACAAGATAGCAACTTACTACAAGATAAAAGTTCACAAATTACAGAAAGAAAATGGTCTGACATTTGCAAAGAATCAAGATTTAGGTTCTAATTCAATGGCACCACAAATTAGTTATACAACTTTGATAAAGCCATTAGTTTATCTTAAGCCCCTTTCTACCGTGGGCTCTAAGATGAGACAAAAAGCATTTTATTTTTGAATATTACTCAGATTGGAAATGACAGAAAAAAGTAACTGAGCCTAACGGAAAGAAAAGAATTGCAGAAAAACGGACAGAGCCTTAAGTATATGCAAGAAATATCAAATGATCTAACAAACAGTATTTGGAGTCAGAGAAACCAGGATGAAGGAGGAAAAGAACAAAATACTTGAGGTAATAATGGGCAAAACTTCCCCAAACTTAATGAAAACACCAATCTATACATTGAAGGAACTCAAAGAATCCCAAGGAAAACAAACACAAAGAAATTAGACCTGAGTACAGCAGAGTCAAACCGTTTAAAAACAAAAAGAGAAAATCTTGAAAGCAGCCATAAGAAAAAGGATCATACATACAGAGGAACAAGGATAAAAGTTATCTTTTCAGAAACAACAAAGCAATGGAACAACATCTTCAAAGCGCTGAACTACTTTCCAGTGGTGACTATCTCCTCATGAGAACATGCCCCTTACTAAGGACTTCCTCCATCCCAGGGAAGACGAGAGAAGCAGCACCTGGTGTGGAGCCCCAATTCCTACTTCATGGAAGTGCAGTGCCCAGAATGCTTATGAAATCACCAACATCCTCAGCCATGCATTAACAGTAGTTCTGCGTGCTGGCTATTTCACTGTCCTTTGCCAACCAGCCTACAAGAGGAAAAGCAAGGCTTACAGAAGGATGCACTTTCAGGGAGGCCTGGGTGGCTCAGTCGTTAAACGTCTGCCTTCGGCTCAGGTCATGGTCCCAGGGTCCTGGGATTGAGCCCCACATCGGGCTCCCTGCTCAGCAGGAAGTCTGCTTCTCCCTCTCCCATTCCCCCTGCTTGTGTTCCCTCTCTCGCTGTGTCTCTCTCCCTTTGTAAAATAAATAAATAAAATCTTTAAAAAATAATAATAAAAATTAAAAAATAATTTAAAAAATGCTCAGGGGCGCCTGGGTGGCTGAGTCAGTTGAGCATCCAACTCTTGGTTTTGGTTCAGTGGTGATCTCATGGGCCGTGAGACTGAGCCCCACATCAGGCTCCACGTTCAGCAGGAAGTCAGCTTCAAGATTCTCTCCCTCAGCCCCTCCCAACCCCGGCCCCTAATCACACACTCGCGTACTCTCTAAAATAAATATTTTTGGGGGGCGCCTGGGTGGCTCAGTCATTGGGCATCTGCCTTCAGCTTGGGTCATGGTCCCGGGGTCCTGGGATTGAGCCCTGCATCAGGTTCCCTGCTCAGCAGGGAGCCTGCTTCTCCCTCTCCCTCTGCCTGCCTCTCTGCCTACTGTTCTTTCTCTGTCTCTCTGTCAAATAAATAAAATGTTTAAAAAAATAAATATTTTTTTAAATGCTCAAAGAAGATTTTATGGTTCCCTGTACCCCTGAAACAAATAATACATTGTGTTAATTAAAAAAAGAAGATTTTTATGGTTAACACGTATTTTGGCACCTATGCTAAAAAAAATTTTTTTTTTAAAAAAACTGTAAATCGGGGGCACCCGCGTGGCTCAGTCGTTAAGCGTCTGCCTTAGGCTCAGGTCATGATCCCAGGGTCCTCGGATCGAGCCCCGCATCAGGCTCCCTGAGGCTCAGCGGGAAGCCTGCTTCTCCCTCTCCCACTCCCCATGTTTGTGTTCCCTCTCTCGCTGTGTCTCTCTCTGTCAAATAAATAAAATCTTTTCAAAAAAAAAACAAAACTGTAAATCGGCCAATACATGAGAAGAGCCTTTTTTTTTTTTTAATAAACTCAAGAATCCAATTGTGGGACTTCTCTTCAATCAGAGAAAGTAACAAACGCTATCCTACAGTGAACAGGACAAATTATAACAAACTACATTCAGGTATCAGAGAACAGGCAGTGAAAAATTGTGGTCCGTGAGATACAGGAAACATCTGAGGCAACAACAAGAATCCTACCACTACCCAGGCTTTTCTGCCAGAAAGCAATTTCCACATCACAGCACAGGGATAAGGAACCCAAAAAGAGCCCAGCAATCTTGAATTGACAAGATAATGACCACAGTTTAAGACGTCCCAGCTAGCTAGATTTTGCAGGGCAGTTTCTCAGAGTGATTAAAAAACTACAGGAATTGACAAACTGATTCTGAAATTTGTATCAAAATGCAAAAGCCCTAGATTAGCCAAAGCAATCATGACAAGGAAAAAGGTTGAAAAATTCACATTACTTACTCTCAAACCTTACTATAAAAGCTATAGTAATCAGGACAATGTATGTGGGCATAAGACTGATATATAAATCAATGGAAGAGAAAAAAGACCAGAAAGAGATTCTGTTGTACACAGTCAGTTGATTAAGTTAGCAAGACAATGCAACGGAAAAAGGAGAGTCTTTTCAATAGATAGCTCTGGAACAGAATATCCACATTTTAAAAACTGATCCTCAATCCTTTCTTCACATCATACACAAAAATTAAATCAAAGTGGATCAGAGACCTAAATATCAGTCAGAAGTATAAAACTTCTATAAGAAAACACAGGAGAAGAGCTTCATAACCTACAACAGGCAAAGATCTCTTAGTACGTAAAAAAAGCACTAACCACAAAAGAAAAAATTGGTAAGTTGTACTTGAAAATTCAAAATGCCTATTCTTCAAAAAAAAAAGTTAAGAAAATAAAAGGGAGAAAAAAAAAGAAAGTACTCTTAAAATGTATCTGAGAACAATCAGTAGACAGAATATATACTTTTTAAAAACTCCTACAATAAGAAAACTGCCCAATTTTTAAAATGGGCAAAATATTTAAACAGACACTTCATAAAAGAGGGGTTATGTATGGTTAGTAAGAAACTATTAACGGTATCATTAGATATCATGGAAATGCAGGCTGAAATTGAAGAAGTGACAATACCAAATAGGAGCGATTCAAACTTGAACTCTTATCTTGCAGGTGGAATATATAACCACTTCAGAAAACAGTTTCACAGGTTTTTTTATAAAGATAAGCATATACTTGGGGTGCCTGGGTGGCTCAGTTGGTTAAGTGTATGCCTTCGGCTCAGGTCATGATCCCAGGGTCCTAGGATAGAGCCACGCATCAGACTCCCTGTTCAGAGAGGAGTCTGCTTCTCCCTCTGCCCCTCTCCCAGCTCGTGCTCGCTCTTGCTCACTCACTCACTCTTGCGCGCTCTCTCTCTCCCTCAAATAAATAAAATCTTAAAAAAAGAACATAAGCATATACTACCTAGAATTTAATTTAAAAATTGAAACAAAAAAAATTTTTTTAATAAAAAGATAAGCAGGGCGCCTGGGTGGCTCAGTCGTTAAGCGTCTGCCTTAGGCTCAGGTCATGATCCCAGGGTCCTGGGATCGAGCCCCACATCGGGCTCCCTGCTCGGCAGGAAGCCTGCTTCTCCCTCTCCTACTCCCCCTGCTTGTGTTCCCTCTCTCCTCGTCTCTCTGTCAAATAAATAAAATCTTTAAAAAAAAAAAATAAAAAGATAAGCATACATTTAACATAAGACCCTGCAATTGCACTCCTGGGTATTTATTCAAGAGGGGAAAATCTACACAGTGACTGTACTGTACCTGAATGTTCAGAACAGCTTTGTCCATCATAGTAGCCAAAAATGAGAAACTAGTCACAAAATGGAATACTACTCAGCAATAAAAAGAAATTACTGATACATGCGATAATGCAGATACATCTAAAAAATATATTATGCTGAGTTAAAAGAACTTTTGCAGTGTGACTGTGGTTAAAAACAACAGTCACTCTCATACATTGTTGTTGGGAATCCAAAATGGTGTAATCCTTATGGAATGTGATTTGACAATATCTAACAAAAACTACATACACATTTACCCTTCAACCCAGTAGTCTCACTTCCAGGAACTTATCCTGAAGGTACACTCCCAAAATGTAAAAATATATATTCACAAGGTTATTCACTGCAGCATTATTTTAATTGCAAAATACTGGAAACAACCTAAATAATACCTATACATAGGCTACTGCTTGAGTAAACTATGGTATATGCACATAATGGAAACTATGTAAAAAATAAATGAGAAAGGGGCTGGGGGAACAGCAAGGTTGGTTACCTATGTGAAATGGGGGAAATGGGATGGAAAGGATACAGAAGGGAAGTGTATCTTTTGTATATTTTAACTTTTGAAAATATCCTTGTTTTCTACAAATTCAAAAATAAAACCAATCAGAATGAGGAGCATTAAAAAAACTGGGAGCACCTGGGTAGCTCAGTCAGTTAAGCGACTGACTCTTGATTTTGGCTCAGGTCATGATCTCAAGATCTTGAGTTCAAGCCCCACGCTGGGGCTCCCAGCTCCCATCATGGAGCCCACTTTAAAAAACGTGGGGTGCACATGGGTGGGTCATTCAATTAAGCATCCGACTCTTGGTTTCAGCTCAGGTCATGATCTCAGGGTCAAAAGATTAAACTGCACACCACGCTCCATGCTATATGCTCAGTGGGGAATTGGCTTGTGATTCTCTTCCTCTCCCTCTCCCTCTGCTCCTCCCCCTGCCGCTCTGGCTGCCCCTTCCCTCTTCCCCACACGGGCCTGTGCACTAGGGCGCTCTCGCTCGCTCTCTCTCTCAAAAATAAATAAATAAATCTTTAAAAAATCTTTTAAAAAAACTGAAAAACAAAGGAACCTAATTACATTTCAAATGAATACAGAAAGTTGGAGTGAAAAGTGAAAAGTGCAGAGGAAAGGGAAAGCAAGAAAGGAAGGGGAGGTTGATTCAAGTAATTTAAGAATACAATATTTATTTATTCATTCTCAGTCTTGGGCAGGATGGTTTTAAGTTCTTCACTTGGGCAGTGAAGAACTACATATAAATTCTCCACTTTAATTAAGTTTGTTTACTGTGGTGAAATGGGCAAAATGACTCTGAAATTATTTGAGATGTATGATAGAGTAAATGAGTAAGTGCACTGACAATGCTGGGAGCCAAGTTTTCTCACAACATAAAAAGGGACATAAAAATATGAAATGGTAAGTGCAGAGAAAGAGCCCTGTAGACAGGGAGTGAAGCTGGACATACTGATATAAACTCATGATTTCTAAACTATGTATATGCATGTTGCTATGAATGTGCTTATGTACAAGTATGTTGGTGTATGCACATATGTGTGTATAAGCATGCATATTTTACTAGCTCTATCCACTGAAAGGGTCAACCCACGAGCAATGAGGACACCTTCCCCCATCCCCGCAAGATCTTAGTCTCTAACACTTTCCTCCCCATAAGGACAGGGAGACTGATTAAGAGTTCCACTTTCGGGCGCCTGGGTGGCTCAGTTGGTTAAGCGACTGCCTTCGGCTCAGGTCATGATCCTGGAGTCCCTGGATCGAGTCTCACATCGGGCTCCCTGCTCGTCAGGGAGCCTGCTTCTCCCTCTGACCCTCCCCCCTCTCATGTGCTCTCTCTCTCTCTCTCTCATTCTCTCTGGCTCAAATAAATAAATAAAATCTTTAAAAAAAAAAAAAGTTCCACTTTCTATCGCTTAAGTATTTATTTAAAAAAAAAAAGAGTTCTACTTTCTAAACCTAGGACAACTGAAGCATCAAAATAATTAGGTAATGAATTTATCAACTGAAAAACCTAGTAATTCATGAGTCCAAACTGACAGACAGGGCCCTCGATTACAGAACAATGTCAAGGGCTGACTCATAAAGGGAATCAGAAAATAACCATTTTGGAACCAACACAGTGAAAAATAAGATCAAATAAAAATCATCAACGAATGTTAAATCTAGGGCAAATTGTGATGAGAACCATGGTATTTGCATTATCTCCCCACAAAATGCTTGTTGCATGGAAGGAAAATAAACTATACAGTGGAGAAATCTGGCAACATCTTGGCCAAAAAATCAATATTAACATCACAAGAAGGGACAGAAGAAATCATGTGTCTCCAGAAGTTGTGCATCTTTCTCAGGATGTCACATCACCTATACAATATTCCAGCCAAGAATGCATAACCTCAATCTAATCACAAGGAAACTTCAGAGAAATATAAAATGAAGAACAGTCTATTAAAAGGGGGGAAGGGCTGTGTTCTTTAAAAATGTCAATACCATAAAAGACAAAGGCTATGGAAATATTCCAGGAAAAAAGAGGCTAAAGAGAAATAAATACAGTAAATGCAGTACCCGACCCTAGACTGGATTCTGTACAGGAAGCAAAGGAAATGCTGTTAACAGACTTTATTAGGTCAACCGACCAAACTGGAAGACAGACCATACATTTGTGTCAGTGTCCATTTATGAAGTTGGTAACTGTACAATAGTTATATAAGAGAATGACCCTATTCTTAGGGAATACGGAGTATTAGAAGAAAGAAGCTCAACAAATGTAACTTACCCTCAAATAGTTCAGAAAAGAACTATGCATGCATTTAGAGAGAGGGAAGGAAAGAGTGAGAGCACACACAGATGCAAACGATAAACAAGTGGGTAAATCTGGCTAAAGGATTATCTAGATGTTCTTTATACTCTATTTTTGTCAATTTCATAAATTGGAAATGACTTCCAAATAAAGAGGTTTTTTTTAATAAATAGCATGGAGATAGTTCTCTACTATGTTCAGAATATAATGGGTATATACCATAATTAATTGAAGGATTTTACAGGGAAACAGCAAGAGCTGAGACCAGAGGTTTAGAGAGATTCCCAGATAAATGACTGTTTCAAATGTCAGAGAAGGGAGTTTGTACTTTTTTTCTGTAAGCCAGGGAATAGAAACTCAGAGCAAAACAGAGGCAATTAAAGGGACATACTTAAGGAAATTTTCTAAGCAAAATTTCAAGTGCTAGAAACAGTAGATAAGAGAGAGTAAAGGGACATTTGAACAAATACAAGATCTTGGCCTAGGAAGTAAGATGTTAGCAGAAAGTGGTACAAATACAGGAGACATGAAAACAGAAAACCAGATAAGGTCTGTTTACTAAATTGCTAATATATCAAAGGGGCGGGGCGGGGGGGCAGGGGCGCGGTTCAAAGATGACTCAGATTTCAAGCCGAGCTAACCAAAAGAATGACAGTATTATTATTAACAAAAAGAAATTTAAGCAAAGCATAACTGCTTTCTTGGCTATCAGACAACTTTTTCTATTCTCATTTCTCCTACCCTGGTGCTAGATGAGATGTTATATGCCAGCACAAGCAATCTGGGGAAACTAGTCTTCACAGGGTGAAATAGTTTTAAAAATAAGTGGGATTCAGATTTTGAATAAACCCCATTAAAGTATTCACACTAAGGGAAAAGGGGTAGGAGGGTAGTATCTCATATTAAACTGTAACACATAGTTCCCTTCTTCCCCCAAAAAGTTATGTTTGTATATATACACATATATATGAATATACATATATACCCACTTATTTCAAGACCAGTCATTCAATTAATGCTATCATTAAAGAAAAAAACACGAGGGTGTCTGGGTGGCTCAGTCGGTTAAGCATCCGATTCTTAGTTTCGGCTCAGATCATGATCTCAGGGTCACGGGATGGAGCCCCACTTCGGGCTCTGCGCTTAGTGGGGAGTCTGCTTGAAGAGTCTCTTCCTCTGCCCCTCCCTCCACTCTCTCTCTCAAATAAATAAATAAAACTAAAAAAAAAGAGAGAGAGAAACATGAAATATGACACAAGTTTAAGATTAAATCATAAAAGGAAAGGTCAGGATCTTCAGAGGGCGTAGACAGAAAATCACAAAGGATGAAATCAAAGTAAAAGTGAATTACCTGGCTAACCAGTCAAATGACGTTCAAGTAGGAGCTTATTTTTATTGGTCTGTGACTCCACTGTTCAGCAAGTATTTTGATCCTGAAAACAAACAAAAAAGGGGGGAATGGTATTGAATTTTATTGCCCTTTCTTTTTAATATAAGTAGTAGTATTAGTCACACACAAGTCAATCTTCCCCATCATTCCCTTCTCTGGACATATGAAACAAGCAAAAACAAAACATGCTATATCAAGTACAAGGCCTTTTCCTAGGAATTTGAGATGATGCCTTATTTTGCCATATAATACTGTTTCTGCTTAAAAGTCAGGTATAGCATATACAATATACCCTGTCACAGTTTATAAACATGGATAATGAAAAACAGGGGTTGAGGAAACCAACTCCAAGTCCTGAAAAGTAATCAAACCAGATCAGTAATGTGAATTGGGGGTGTCCCCACCTGTCCAAAAGGAATGCTCAACAAATAACAATTAAAAACAATATTGAGGGGCGCCTGGCTGGCTCAGTCGTTAAGTGTCTGCCTTTGGCTCGGGTCATGATCCCAGGATCCTGGGATCGAGCCTAACCTCGGGCTCCCTTGCTCGGCGGGAAGCCTGCTTCTCCCTCTCCCACTCCCCCTGCTTGTGTTCCTTCTCTCGTCGTGTCTCTCTCTGTCAAATAAATAAATAAAATCTTTTAAAAAAATAAAATAAAAAACAATATTGAGGGGCGCCTGGGTGACTCAAGTCGGTTCTGCATCTGCCTTCGTTTCAGGTCGTGATCTCAGGGTCTTAGGATGGAGCCCTGCATCAGGTTCCCTGCTCAGTGGGGAGTCTGCCTCTCCCTCTCCCTCTGCCCCTCCCGCTCCACTCGCTCTCTCACTCTCTCTCAAATAAAATCTTTAAAATATATATATATCAATATCGTGGCAGAAGCTAATGCTTAAATAAGCGAGTCCAAAAAGATAAATATCTACCAGATGGATGGGTGGATGGATAAAGCAAGCAAGGAAGGAAGAAGAAAAGGAAAAGAGAAGGGAAAAAAAGCCATGGATGTTTTCCTCCCCTCTAGAAAAGACTGCACTTGGGTCATCAACAAGAAATATTTTTAGGGGCGCCTGGGTGGCTCAGTCGGTTAAGTGTCTGCCTTCAGCTCAGGTCATGATCCCAAGGTCCTGGGATGGAGCTCCGCATCAGGCTCCTTGCTCATCAGGGAGCCTGCTTCTCCCTCTCACTCTGCCTGCCGCTCCCCCTGCTTCTGCTCTCTGTCAAATAAATAAATAAAATCTTTAAATAATACAGAAAAAGAAAGGAAATGTTTTTAAGTGGGAGAGGAAAATGAAAGGCAGTTCTTCAAAAATAATCTGCAATAAAATACATGAACATATAAACAGCTTTCTTGCACTGGAGGAAGCAGCCTCTGGTACAGCAAGAAAGTGAGCCAATAAAACATTCACCTTCACCTTACAAACTTCCAAATATAACAATAAAGCAACAATCTGACTACCAATAATTCTAGTGGTGTATATATATGAAGACAACAGCCATAACTATACCCTAAAGTTCATGCTGGAATTGGCAAGTCTGTTGGGAGGGGGTACAAGAAAAAGCAATATATTTACAAGTTCTGTATCATAGCCATAGCCAATCCGCATGGAGTATATAGGATCAACCAATCACAATCTAGCTGCATCATGTGAAGGGTCTGTTGCACATGCGAAACCCAATTTAAAGGTGAGAAAATTGAGGGGTAGCAAGGAAGCTCATCATATGTGGTTCAAAAAAGGATAGGAGGAAAATCCAGGTAGTGTATAAATGCCATGCAATTAAAGTATAAAAAAGAGCTATTATATCTACTAACATATCTATTTCTAATTACAGTATAGTCTCTAGCTTATAATTGAGATGTCAAAAGGAAGCGGATTCTTGGAATATATCTTCTAATCCACAATAATATGACTACTTGTTAGCATATGGTTTAAGAGCAGAAGCTCGGGGCGCCTGGGTGGTTCAGTCGGTTAGGCGACTGCCTTCAGCTCAGGTCATGATCCTGGAGTCCCGGGATCGAGTCCCGCATCGGGCTCCCTGCTCGGCGGGGGGTCTGCTTCTCCCTCTGACCCTCCCCCCTCTCATGTGCTTTCTCTCATTCTCTCTCTCAAATAAATAAATAAAATCTTTAAAAAAATAAAAAAAGAGCAGAAGCTCTGGAGTCCACCAGATCTAGACTCAACTCCCAGCTTTCACTTACTAACTAGGTACCCAACTTAAAGACTTCTTTGAGCCTTAGATTTATGATCATAAAACGGGGATCAATCCTCTCAAGGTTCTTGCGAAGATTAAGTGAAAATGCTTAAATTACTTATCAGTACCTGATACATAAATACTCAATAAATTAAGGGACCTCTGGGTGGCTCAGCGAGTTAAGCGTCTGCCTTCAGCTCAGGGTGATCCCAGGGTCCTGGAATAGAGCCCCACATCTGGCTACCAGCTCAGTGGGGAGCCTGCCTCTCCCTCTTCTCCCTGCTTGAGCTCTCTCTCAAATAAATAAAATCTTTTTAAAAATTTGACACCTAACTTAAGAATGTCCAAGTACATTCAAATAAAAAATAGGGGGAAAAAAACAATCATTAGTTTTAGTGTTTAAATGAATTCAGTGTTTTATTACTTGAATTTTTATGATATCTAATTTAATTAGAAGAAGGTGAAAGGAAAAGCAGGCAGAACTTCTGTAAAGAAAGCCCAAGGCTTTCTGGCCTAGTTTTAAATCAAGTTTCATTTCAGAAATGGTTCTTTTGTTTTGCTCCTTTTTATGGGGGAAGGACAAAGGTTGTGGGGTAGGGTTAGTACCTACAGAACAAGAGGGGTGGACAGGAAAAGGTATCTGAGTCAGAATGTACCTAGTACCATAAGCAGGAAACAAGTACTGCTGCCTAGTGTGGAAGGTTGACAAGAGAACCTACATTAATACAAGTATTACACTGCTGGTGAGAAATACCCAAAGGTGGGCGCCTGGGTGGCTCAGTCGGTTAAGCGACTGCCTTCGGCTCAGGTCATGATCCTGGAGTCCCGGGATCGAGTCCCGCATCGGGCTCCCTGCTCGGCAGGGAGTCTGCTTCTCCCTCTGACCCTCCTCCCTCTCATGCTCTCTCTATCTCATTCTCTCTGTCTCAAATAAAAAAAAAAAAAAAAAGAAATACCCAAAGGAGTGCTAACCCAAGCTAATCTGTACCCCATAATCCCCTGGATCCAAAGAAACACCATCTCCAAAATGTCCCCCTCCCAGGAAATGTGCAGTTGGACTACAGTGATCCCCAAAAAGTCATAGATCAATGACTGGCTTGCCTACCAGAACCTTGCAAGGGGTAGATAAGCTAAAAAGTACTATATACCAGGGGTGTCTGGCTGGCTCAGTCAGAAGACCATGCGACTCTTGATCTCGGGGTTGTGAGTTCGAGCCCCATGCTGAGTGTAAAGATAACTAAAAAAACAAATAAATAAAACTTTTAAAAATAAATAAATAAAAAGTACTGTGAAGTAGGGGACCTGGAAAACTGCAGTTAAGTTATCTAGAACCAAGATTCTGCAAAGCCAACAGTCCTAGCAGATTTCTTGGGACTTTATTTTTTACTTTTAACAAAAGTAAGCATATTCTTACCCCTTTTCGTAATTTGGACTTTGGTCCATCACACAAACAAAAATCACACTAACAAAAACTAAATAACATGTACTCAAAATACTAAATATGGGGGGGATTAATTTTTCTACTAGAATTAATGAAAAATGTGACTGATGGGAGCCACATTATCAAAGCCTGCATCAGTAGAAATCTAATGGGAAAGAAAAAAAAAATCAAACTGAGCTTTGTTAATAGCTAGTCTGAGAAGATGTGCCTCAAGGCCAGAACAAAGAATCAAACTGGGGGAGGGGAACTGACAGAGAAGAAAATCCAAACTATACAATCCTGATGCTTGGAAACAGTAAATGGGCAAAAGAGGCCACTGAAGATCATGAACACGTTTTTCTTCTGCTGTTGAAAATGGAAAGGGAACAAGGACTCTACTATTAATCGTATTAAGCTCACTGTTCCCAGGGAATCCCTCCTCAGTTCCCTAAAAAAAAAAATCATAGGGATGGGGATCACCCTCTTTGGGAAAAGTCGGCTCTTGCCCACTCATCTCCAAAACACTACAGAATAAGTTTACCCATCAATTTCAAGGTAAGGGTTACATAAAATTGGTGTAAATGAAACATTATTTTGCAATTCAGATTTATCAAATATATAGGTGCTGTTTTTGGGGGGTTTTTTCCAAAACTGTAACAACAGATTTTACTTGCAACAGTCAACCCCAACAAATCTGTAGCTAAGCTGAAAGGGAAGAACCAAATGTAAGTTAAAAATCATATGAAAATTTAAAACTATTTCTAGAGATGCCACTTTTTTGGAGCTGTGTAAACTTACAGTTTAAAAAAATTTTTAAGAAAAAATTTATTTACTATTAGTCCATTATGTGTTTTAATAAATAGTAAGCAAAAATGTATTTGGTACCCAAGTGTACGTTGGTAATATATTGATGACAAACTTTTTTAAATACCATAATCTTTTTTACAAGGGAGGGCAGGAATTATTTCAAATTACAGCATATACATGTTTAGTAAAGTAAGGACAGGGTTAAAAAAAAACTAACAATGTATTACTACTTATCTCGTGATATATACTAGAAAGGACTAAGCTGATTCATACTAATTTATTCTACATAGTCATTTAATAAATTACAATAAATGTTTAATTCTATATGGAGTCAACCTAAAAACTTAAATGATGCAGTGAAAACAGAAGCCTTGCTTGCTTTCAGAAAACCTACGTTTTGGAAGTCCAGCTTCTTGAAGGGACCTTGTATGAGACATTTAAATTAACTAAATGCTTCCTGTGTACCTAGGAGATGCCAAGTGTTACACTGGCCTGCAAGAAGTATGAGCAAAATATAGTACCTATCACTAATTAGAAAAGGAGAAGCAGGTATCAATAGGCCAAAATGCAACTCCATTCATTCAGCAAATATGTGATGAGCATCCACTCACTACATGGCACCAGACACCAGCGATACAAGGAAGAACCAGAAGATGAAGACGCAGAGTCCAATGAGAATATTAAAAGAGAGTAGAGAACTACCTTGCCTTTTTCGAAGGACTGATGTGGTCACTGTAAAACAAACCCAAAACCACTTACTTCAGCAGAGAGACAGAGAATTCATGAAATTCAAATGTACAGATAATTTCTACAATTATTTTCCACAGTTATCATAACTAAAATGCCTTTATAATAAAAGACAAAGTAAAGAAGAAAAAAACTTTCATAAAATGTTAGCCATTTGTGTAAAAATCACATGAGACATAGGAAATATTAATGGGATATATAAAGGTTGCTGAAAATGAAAGCTATTTTTAACTCAACATATCCAGGAAACTATGCCATACACTTTGATTACACAACAATACTATCCACTGATGAACAATGGCAGTAATATAACCATTCTGCATTTTTAAAATTACCTTGAGATTAAAGGAAACAACTAAAAAATCCAGTTGGCAGACCAGTTTATTAACAAGCCCCCATATCTTTGGCTAAGCTGTAGTAAGTACTAACATGGTTACTGAAACAGTCATGCAAGCAAGTCACTTGCTGGTGCCTGTTCGGCCTCCCCATCCCCCCCCATCCCCCCACCACCACCGCACCCCGCCGGCTCTTGGAAAAACTGCATGCAGTGCTGCACGATCACACAAAATAAATACAGGAAAGGGGGTGGGAGGATTGGGGTGGGGAGCTGAGCGAAGCTCTGGGCTCCACCAGTGGAAGGCGTTCCACAAGAACTGCTACAGGGTCAAAAGTTTACAGTGGTTTCCATTTCACCTTTTAGCAGCCAATCAGAAAACAGAGACTGCATGCTGACCCCTCAGGCTGCAAATGAACATTAACTCATTGGCTACCAGGACTGCATGCATTCATTTTCTTGTTAGGATTTCATTTTTCGATTTTTCTTCTCTTTTTTTGAGGGGGTTAGGGAGGGGCAAAGAACATTTTAAGTTCAAGGTGACAATTTTTACTTAAGACCATGTATTTTAAACAGGTATGTGAGGGAAGAAATGATCGAGTAATTCTCTTTCTCCTTGAAACCAGTTTCTTTATCCTATAATATCTAACAAACTAATCATTAATGCTAGTATCAAATCAAGACAAAGAGTGAACTTAGGTTAAGGAGAAAGATTTATCTCCAAGAGATTGCAATTCTAAGAACAATTTATAATATCATGAAAGACAATGTTGCTTGTGAAACCAATATTGCACTGTTAACAAACTAGAATTTAAATTAAAAATTTATAAAGAAAAAAAAGATGTTGGTGTGTCTCCAGTGAATGCTTTAAAAATAACTCAGATAGGGGTGCCTGGATGGCTCAGTCGTTAAATGTCTGCCTTCGGCTCAGGTCATGATCCCAGGGTCCTGGGATCAAGCCCCGCATCGGGCTCCCTGCTCCGCGGGAAGCCTGCTTCTCGCTCTCCCACTTCCCCCTGCTTGTGTTCGTTCCCTCTTCTCTCGCTGTGTCTCCCTCTGTCAAATAAATAAAATCTTTAAAAATAAATAAATAAATAATAAAAATAACTCAGATAATGAAAACATTTTAAGTTTTATTTACATTCCAATTTTTTATTTGCATAAATTCCTCATCTCTTCTCCAAATCATTAATATAAACATGCAACATACCTGTTCTTTTCATACTCTGCATCTACCAAAATGCAGGTACAGCTCCTAAGGTTTAAGCTTTCTTTTCCCATATTTCACCTTTCCAAACACTTCAGTACCAAGGAGTGATCTTTTCACACAATAAACTCAAGAGTGAACCCTTTGGCAATACACACAAGTGCTCCCTAGTTCATTCGTTCATTCATTTTATGTAAATCTATGAATGCAGTAAACATCACTAAACTAATCCATTAAATAACTGTTTTCGGCATTCAAAATTTAACACTGAACAAGGGTAAAATGAAGATCTGTACCTTTACACACCTTAATTATACTACATTAAAGGACTAAATTTCTTAGAAGCATTACATGATAAAAGTGAAACAGGCAATATTAACAGTTCTATCAAAATGATCAATTAAATCCTAAATAAGCAGATGCGTGAATCAGTAGTTAGCAATACTGCTCATTAATAGAAGGTGGTTGAGTTTTAGCAGTCTTACTTAAATTTAAACTTCTATTTAGAAGCCCCTGTAGGCACTACCACTATCTAAGAAAATGATTTCATGTAAGATACTCATTTTCTTATTCAAACCAGCAAAATTTAGAAACCAGTTATTTCTGAACACCCAAATATAGAATATACAAAAGTGCCAATATATAAAAGTGTATAACCAATACAAAAAAGTGCCTTAATATATGACCGCTAGAAGACTTCAAAATTAATCCATATAGTGTATAAAGTTTCCAAAGCAATTTAATGTCAGTTAAGGTAGTAATAAAGAAACTTGATGCTGATACATAGTTTTTTTAATTCAGCATTAAAACAAGTAATTTTCTAGTAACAATTCACAAGCCTTCATGACGTTTATGCATATTTGCCAATAAAAAAATCTACATTTAAAATCTAGTATTTTTAAGCATGGCTTGCAGAAGCGCCTTTTATATATTAAGTTAGAGGAGTCGTCTGTATATCTTCTTTTTACAAGATGGCCTCATTTTGAAAGAAAATGGATGCGATAAAATTTTACATCAAGTCAGCATGTTAGCAAGAAGCTTTTTTGTGTGTTCTGAATTTGATTAATACAAGCCAAGGTCACTTCCTGAAAGATGCCTACCACTGCAGCTGCAGGCAAACTAGGCTCCCGAGCAAGGATGGGGGGAAGGGAATGGTGATGGCATTCATTAACACTGAGATAAACTTCCATCTACACTAGCAGCTATGTAAGAAGGGGACAACATGAAGATCCCAGAATTTCTGGTTAAATATAAAGATTAACATATTTCCAGTTATTAATATTTAAAAACAGAAATTTATTTCATTATATATAATGCTCATGTCAAAACTATGTCAGGGGCGCCTGGGTGGCTCAGTCGTTACGCGCCTGCCTTCGGCTCGGGTCATGATTCCGGGGTCCTGGGATCGAGCCCCGCATTGGGCTCCCTGCTCGGCGGGAGGCCTGCTTCTCCCTCTCCCACTCTCCCTGCTTGTGTTCCTCTCTAGCTGTCTCTCTGTCAAATAAATAAATAAAATCTTTAAAAAAAAAAAAAAACTATGTCAAAGATATCGTCAGGGTGCCTGGCTAGCTCAGTAGGTGGATCTCGGGGCTATGAGTTCCAACCCCACATCGGGTGTAAAAGATTACTTAAAAGCAATCATTCAATAAATAAATAAATAAAAAGATCTCTTCACTGCTACAATATATTAAAACATTTTGGGGCACCTGGGGGGCTCAGCTGGTTAAGCATATGCCTTCGGCTCAGGTCATGATTCTGGGGTCCTGGGATCAAGCCCCACATCCAGCTCCCTGCTTCTCCCTCCCCTCCCTGCTCTCTCTATCTAGGTCTCTATCTCCCCCAAGTAAGTAAATAAAATCTTCTAAAAAATAAAATAAAATAAAAGTAAAACATTTCACTACTAGTATTACATAAATCATCTAATACCAAATACTGAAGTAAACTTAGCATTAACACAATAAGATCTGTATGCAAAACAGCCTACAAAGAAAGAGACAGGCCCTTGAAGAAAATAGAATCAGAGATTCAATTTCTCTGATCGAAAAACCAAGGGTAACCTGAAGTCATGAAAGTAGAAATTCAAAATAAAAGCCTATATTGCAAAATACTCGCTGAAGTTTTGTACTGAAATTCAATTAATTTTCCTCTTACCTACATTAATACAAGTATTACTGTTTCTACACTCAAAATAAAAATATCATCAAAACAAACATTATCAGGAACTAGCATAAACCCTCTCCCTGAATGATTTAATATCAAGATTTAATTGAGCAACTACTATGTACAGCTAGGAAACCATACTAAGTACTTTGGCTGTCCTCTATGAGATTCTATATACATTTCAACTAATTGGATAAAATATTGAGTAAGGAAATCTATATGCTCATTTTCTAATTTTCTATTTAATCTTGGATAAATTATATTGGTTTTGTGTGCCTCATTTTTCCTACCTGCCAAATGGAGTTATACAGGAACAACGATATTCCAGAGACATATAATCACCTCTGTATTTTAAGTGGTTGTATAATAAACACAATACCTGTCTTTTTTTTTTAATCATCAGCATGTTCAAACGCATGGTATTTCAATGACATAAACTGAGAATATGGGGGGTGGGGGGGATTGGTGAGCCCAGTGATGGGTATTAAGGAGGGCATGTATTGCATGGAGCACTGGGTGTTATACAAAAACAATGAATCATGGAATACTACATCAAAAACTGATGATGTAATGTATGGTGACTAACATAACATAATAAAATTAATATAAAAATAAAATAAAATAAATTGAGAATATAATTTTGTCCCTCCCCTTACACTCCTCATCGTTGTATTTTTTTTTTTTAGTTTTTTTTTTAGATTTTATTTATTTATTTTGAGAGAGAGAATGAGAGAGAGAGAGTACATGAGAGCGGGGAGGGTCAGAGGGAGGAAGCAGACTCCCTGCTGAGCAGGAAGCCCAATGCGGGACTTGATCCTGGAACTCCAGGATCATGACCTAAGCCGAAGGCAGTTGCCTAACCAACTGAGCCACCCAGGCGCCCTCCATCATTGTATTTTGATTGAAGTCTGGTTCAATAACTTCAACAAAAAACTGAACAGATGTTAGATGTTCAAGTTCAAATAAATGGATACAGCTTTATTTTTTTTTAAGTCTTTTACCTTTTAAGGACTGGCAAGAAAGGACTATTATTTAATAGGCACAGAGCTTTCCATATATGTGAAGGGCTTTTTAAAATCATTTTAGGAAAAGGAAGTCAACCAAGTAAAAAATACCATGAGAAGTCCCTGAATTCAGACAATCTAGTTACTGGGCATGGCAGAGGTAGGCATTCAGAAGGGTTCATTCAACAAGACCTGATCACTTGCCTTTGAAATGAGGCAAACTCTAAAAATGGACAAGGGGTAAAATTAATTATTCATATACCTTTTCCTCAGAACACCTTGTGAGGCAGTCAGAGGGGTAAATTTTTCCTCAATCTCTCCTAGCCTCTATGCAATCTTTGTTCGACCTTGTGAATTATTCCAAAAATAGAACAAAGCAAAGCATTAAGCAGCAGTTAGCTTCTTGTCATATACATCAGGGTGAAGGAGGTGCAATCATTCCTGCACATCTCCAACCATATCATTCCTCTCCCCTAGTTTTATCCAAGTACCCAATGTGTTCCTTACTTGGCAAGTAAGACAAACTCAACAAGGGTCAGGGAAGCTAGCTGCCTGGTCTTCCTGTACCAGTGCAGCTTCTATGCCAAAAATAGAACCTGAAAGGAAGCATTGGCTATAAAATAAAAACAAACAAAATACTGGCCTGCATGACTTTTTGCTCTGCCCAGAGTGGCTCACAGATACAAGTTTGAGAATCACTCTGTAAGGTTCACAGGTTAAGTATTTTTTAAAAATTCAAGTATTTTCTATAGCATCAAACTAGACAGACTGGCCATCCTACAACTGAAAAATTCTATTACAAAAAATTCAAAGTATTACACCATATAAAATATTATTACTCAGTAATAATGTAACTATGCTGCATGCTCTTTCACTTTTTTAAAAGATTTATTTATTGGGGTGCCTGGGTGGCTCAATCGGTTAAGCATCTGCCTTCGGCTCAGGTCATGATCCCAGCATCCTAGGACCGAGGACCGCATAGGGCTCCCTGCTCAGTGGGAAGCCTGCTTCTCCCTCTCCCACTACCCCTGCTTGTGTTCCTTCTCTCGCTGTGTCTCTGTCAAATAAATAAAATCTTTAAAAAAAATTTTTTTTTGAGAGGGCACGCGCATGCGCAAGCAGAAGCGGGAGGGGAAGAAGGAGAGGGAAAGAGAATCTCAAGCAGACTCTGTGCTGTGCCCCAAGCCCCACCCAGGGCTCAATCTCATGAACCTGAGACAGTGCCCTGAACCGAAACCAAGAGTCGGACGCTTAACCGACTAGGCGACCCGGGCACCCTGCCATATTATTTTTTTCCTTTTAAAGATTTTATTTATTTGAGAGAGAACGAAAGCAGAAGGGAGGGGCAAAGGAAGAGAATCTGAAGCCAACTCCGCACTGAGTGTGGAGTCCAAGCTGAGATCATGACCCGAGCTGAAACCAAGAGTTGGACACTTAAGCAACTGAGCCACCCAGGGACTCCACACCATATACTCTTTTAAAAGCACACTGGAGGGGCGCCTGGGTGGCTCAGTCGGTTAAAAGTCTGTCTTTGGCTCAGGTCATGATCTCAGGGTCCTGGGATCAAGCCCCATGACAGGCTCCCTGTTCAGCCAGACATCTGCCTCTCCCTCTCCCTCTGCCCCTCCCCTCCGCTCCTGTTCTCTCCCCCTCTGAAATAAATATTTTTTTAAAAAATTAAAAATAAATAAATAAAAGCATATTGGACTATAAGCCTCAACCATACCTTCAAGTGAAAAAGCTAACAGGCTGTCATTATAGTGCCTATCACATAGTCCCAATAAGTAGAAATCCTCCATTCATTTCACAAATGTTTGCTGGAATTATACCACATTGTACACTACTGCTATTCCAGGTTCTGTAGATACAAAGGTAAACAATGCATGAGGCCCTCACAGAAGTCCTTAAATTCAGACAGCCTAGTCCCTAAGCATGGCAAAAAAAGGTGCTCAAAGTCTATAAAGACTTAACACATGCCTTTCAGATGAGATACACTCTAAAGATGGAAAAAGGATAAAAATCACGAAGCTTATACATTTTATTGGGTATTAACAAACAGCAAATAAACAAATATTTCCAGAAACTGATAAGTGCCATAAAGGAAAGAAATAGGGTGATACAATATAGAAAAGGAGGAAAGTACAAAGCAGGTCCAGGAAGCGGGCTCTCTGAGGATACAATATTTAATCGAGAACTGAAAGGAACCAACTATGCAAAGACAATTACAAGCAGAAAGCACTAAATACGACAGCACTAACAGACGATGAAACTAAGTATTATTAATCAATTATCTATTTTATTATATCATTAAGTCCAACAAGTCTCAATCTTCTTCCCACGTTTAGTCTGGGACCCACACCATAGACCAATAGGAACTTGACAATTATGTGCTAGATAATCTGCCTAAAAAGTGATGTGTTCCATTTTAAAATTTAAGTTTAATCGAGTCAATAAAAAACCATACTTAAAACCAGTAAACAGCATGGCTCTCCAGGGAAGTATTAGTAATGAATGAGGCGAAGAAATATTACTAAAAACAATACTTATTTAATGGATTTGGAGGGAAAAGGCATTCAAATTTCAGCTCTCCTAATTACCAATTATATGACTACCACCTGTTTCTTCCTCTATAAAATAAGGATAACATCTCTTGCCCTACCTATCTCAAATGGCAGTTAAAAAGACTGAATGATTTGAGATCTTCACTACCACCAATACGTCAGGAAAAGCCATGTCTCTGGGTACAAAAAATATACAGCCCATCCATTCACTGAGAGAAACTCCCAGGGCCTCACACTTGATTTTATTTTTTATTTAAACCCAGCTTACTAGAACTGTATCTGGTTTCCCAACCTCACAGCATATTAGAAGGGAGAGGCTATTAGAAGGAATAGCGGGCGCCTGGGTGGCTCAGTTGGTTGGGCGACTGCCTTCGGCTCAGGTCATGATCCTGGAGTCCCGGGATCGAGTCCCGCGTCGGGCTCCCTGCTCAGCAGAGTCTGCTTCTCCCTCTGACCCTCCCCCATCTCATGTGCTCTCTCAAATAAATAAATAAAATCTTAAAAAAAAAAAACAAACAAGGACATTTAAAAAAAAAAGCAGCAATAGCATATTAGAAAGAAGAGGCTACTAGAAGCAAAGTATTGACAACAGCAAGACAGTACAGCTAACTGGCTGGCAAACAAAAGTGAAATAGAAAATAAAAGTTAAAATAGTAAGCAAACACAGAAACTCTTAAAATTAAAGTGGTCTAGGGGCGCCTGGCTGGTTCAGTCTGTTACATGTCCAACTACTGATATCAGCTCATGTCTTGATCTCGGGGTCGCGGGTTCAGGCCCTGCATTGGGCTCCACGCGAGGTATGGAGCCTACTTTAAAAAAAAAAAAAAAAAAAATGAAGTGGTCTAGACTCTACAGTCATTCTGCCTAAAGAGAAATAATCCTTTTTAATTCAGAAGGTACAAGAGATATCACCCACAGCAAAAATAATAATAATAATGCTCCTAATGTCCTGTGTATCATTAGGAGAAGATTAAATACACTTAGCACACTGCTTGAAAAGGGGAAGTGTGATGACACTTACGAATTTCCATTTCCAAGGGTTAAATTTCCACAAGTGTCAGTGCCTTAATGGTTGTGTTTCTGGCTATGCCAGCAAACATTACACTATGTACCTTTTTCTTCTCTGCACCTTCTTCCCTCCATTCCCAGCCACTCCCCAAGTATGGTGCTTCCAAGCAATGGAATGATTAGAAGGCAAGCAGCCAAGGTTAGAAAATCATGGAACTTAGATCATCAAGAGTCGGGAGTCAGAGTTAAGGCAAGAGACCTTCCCCTAAGTACAACACAAAATCCAGAAGCCTAAAGAGATCATCAATACATTAAAAATTAGCATATTTTTATAGATGCCATATAACAACAACAAAAACCCATAACCAAAGTTAATCATCAACTGGACAAATCTCATACAATTTGAGCAACAAGATAATAATGGTAAAGGATTATAATCCATTGAAAAAGCTAAAACTTCATGAAATCCTAATTTGAAAATATACACACAAAGGAAAAGCTCTTCCTTACAGGACAAATCCAACTAATAAATATAGAAAGTAATGATGGAACTAGAAAATCACCATTTGCAAAATCATATTAATAATTCATTCAAGAGGGGCGCCTGTGGCTCAGTGGTTAGGCGTCTGCCTTCGGCTCAGGTCATGATCCTGGAATCCTGGGATCGAGCCCCACATCAGGCTCCCTGCTCCGTGCGAAGCCTGCTTCTCCCTCTCCCACTCCCCCTGCTTGTGTTCCTTCTCTCGCTATGTCTCTCTCTGTCAAATAAATAAATAAAATCTTTAGGGAAAAAAAAAGTATCAATACCATGAAACACAAAGATAGGTAAGAAACTGTCAGGTTAAAGAAGACTGAAGAGACCTAACAATTGAATGCAATGTGTGCAATCTTGGATTTTCCTTCCCTCTAGAGGACATTATAGGGACAACTGGTGAGATGCAGAATAAGATCTATAGAATAGATACTGTAACATTAATTTTATGATTTTTTAAAAAAGATTTTATTTATTTATTTATTTGACAGAGACAACAAGAGAGGGATGTTAACTAAATGTTAACTGAAATGTTAACACTGAACACTGAAGGACACCCAGTACCTCTTTATGTAAGTGCTGTAACTTTTCTCTAAATACCAAATTAAGGAAAAATGAAAAATAATCTAAAAGGCATATAACAGACTGGGAGGAAACGTGTAGTGTCTAAACAGACAAAGAATAAAAACTCAGAACACATAAAAGCCCTTACAAATTAGTAAGAAAAGACAACATAAGAGGACAAATGGTCAAAGAATCAGAATAGGCAGTTCACAGTAGCACAAATGGTCAATAAATACATGAAAACAGGCACAATTCTTCCAAGAGATAGGGAAATGTAAAATAAAAAAACAATGAAAGAAAACAGCATCAGGTGGCAAAAACTAATCACTTTAAGCATGTATCCTTTGTTCCAAGGCTAAGAATATACAAGTACACAAAGATATAAAGGTATGTATAAGGCTATCTGATATAAAAGAGCAAAAAAAAGGGAGGAAGGAACAAATAGAGCATCAGTAGGGGAAGAGGAACTAACTTCATTCAAGTTCCTTGAGGTAAGAGACTCCAGTTCCAGTATGTTCTATTCATTAATATTTATCTCCAGTAACTAGCACGTGACAAGTACTCAACATATAGTTGCTGAATTAATGGAGAAATGGTTAAAGAAAGGATAGCCCAAAATGTTGTTTATACAGTCACTGAAAAGAATGCAGTATAAAAATATACAAAAAAATAAATATAATAATTAAAATTCTAAAAAAAAAAAATGCAGATGTACATATATAACCACATAAGAAGATGTCCATGAAACAAACGGACAAAACAACTTGCAGGCAACATCTAACATGATTGTTTTTAGAGTATGAGAATGTCTACACAGATATATTTGTTTATACCTGGGGGAAAGTAAAGAAAGGTTCATATAATTTTGATAAACGATTAAAGTAAAGGAATGCTTTTTCAAGAGGTGGGATTACAAATAACTTTATAATCAGTATTTTAAAATAAAAATTAAATTTAAATAAGATGTCACAATAAAACTGTTAAGCTGCACACATCATTAAACTCCTTAATGTAATATAAAAAGAACAGATTATAAAAACATTAGGTACTATGCACCAAGACTCTTAAAAAAAATCTTTGATCCAGATTCTACTTCCAGGAGTCTTTCCAAAGAAGTACAGTAGTCTCCCCTCCCCCCATCTTATCTGCAAGGGTTACATTCCAAAGAACCCCAGTGGATGCCTGAAACCAGGGACGATACCGAACCATATACATAATGTTTTTTTCCTATACTTACCTACAATAAAGCTTGATTTATCAATTAGGCACAGTAAAAGATTAACAACAATAACACAGAACAATATACTATAATAAAAGTTATGTGAATATGGTCTCTAAGTACTACACTTCCCTTTCTTCTTGTAATCATGTGATGGAGGATGATAAAAGAGATAAAGTGAGGTGAATGACATAGGTGTTGTGACAGAGCATTAGGCTACTACTGGCCTTCTGATAATACATCAGAAGGAAGATTATCTGCTTCCAGACCTCAGATGAAACCCAAGAAAGCAAAGCTTGGAGGATGGCTTATGTATCATATATGCAGACAAAGCTTAGGAAAACAAATGCTCTCACCAGCATTACCTTTAATGATCACAAAATGGATGCAGGCTTTAATTATTAAAAGTTCCGCACAGGGGTCCCCGGCTGGCTCAGTCAGTAGAGCACACAACTCTTGATCTCAGGGTTGTGAATTCAAGCCCTACTTTGGGCATAGACACTACTTAAGGGAAAATTCTGCACAATTACAGATAAAAGCAAGATGCAGCAATATATAAAAACTGAATCACAGGATAAAGAAGAAAAGTTTAGCAAATGCACCAAATGTTAATCCCCAAGATGACTAGTACTCTTCCTCCACTTTGAAATTGCCTTCATATTTCCAGTATTAGTTTTTTTTGCTCTTAGGATCACAAAATAAAAGGGATGTGAAAAGGTTATAATTTATTTATAAATATTCCTAAACTTGTTTTGCATTTGAAATACAAAATCTTAACCCCAGGACACCTGGGTGGTTCAGTCGGTTAAGTGTCCGACTCCTGGTTTCAGCTCAGGTCATGATCTCAGGGTTGTGAGATCCAGGACCACATCGAGCTCCGTGCTGGGCGTGGAGCCTCTTAAGATTCTCTCTGTCCTTCTGTCTGGCCCTCCTAGCCCCCTGCTGGTGCTCTCTCTCACTATCGCTGTCCTTATAAAAAAACGAACACCCTAAAATGAAATACCACCACACATCTATTAGAATGGCTAAAATCTTAAAAACAACAGTAACAAATGCTGATGAGAATACAGAGCAACAGGATTTCTCCTTCACTGCTGGGGGAAATGCAAAATGGTACGACCATTTTAAGAAGACATACTGGCAGTTTCTTACAAAGTTGAACACACTCTTATCACAGGATCCAACAATCACACTCGTAAGTATTTACCCAATTAAGCAGAAAATATATCCACAAAAAACCTACAAATGTTTAATAGCAGCTTTATTTATACTTTCCCAAACCCGAAAGAAACCAAAATATCCTCCAATAAGTTAAGCTGTTGTATATCCATACAATGGAATATTATTCAGCAACAAAAGGAAATGAGTGGTCAAGCCAAGAAAAGACATGGGGGAACTTTAAATGCACATTGCTAAGTGAAAGAAGCCAATGTGAAAAGGCTACATACTATATGATTCCAACTACATGACATTCTGCAAAAGCCAAAACTATACAAAGAGCAAAAAGGCCAATGGCAGCAAGGGGTGCAGGGGGAGGGGAGGAGGATAAGTAGGTAAAGCACAGGTAACTTTTAAAGAGCTGAAACGATTCTGCAGGATACTGTAATGACAGATACAAGACATTACAAATTTGTCAAATCTACAGAACTACAAACACAAAAAATCTGTAAACTGTGGATTTTAGTTAATAATATTGCATTCATATTGGTGCATTAATTATAACAAGTGTACCATGTACCACACTAATGCAAAATGTTAATAGGGGAAACCAAAGGGATGGGTGGGGGTGGAATATGGGAACTCCATTATCTATTCAATTCTTCTTCAAATCTAAAGCTATTCTATAAAATAAAGTTTATTAATTTTTAATGTTAAGAATTACAAAGAAATATGCTACTTCTCAAGTGGATATCTAACACAAATTAAGTATCACAAGTAATAAGTTTTGTATTTTCTGAGTTGTATAAAACTTTCAAAAATAAGGCTGCAGAATTTTCACACCATATAGTTCACTTCTGCAATGCCAACCAAAACTTCCAAAATGAAAAGTAACATGAAAATTCTTCATCAGAGACTTCATGCAATCTCTGGGTCATTAATCCAACCATGTTAGTTCTCAATGATAAATTAAACTTGCTTCAATGATACATTTAAACTTATTAACTCCATATGGAAGTTTTCTTCTTTAAAATTCTCACACAACTGTTAAATCTTTGCAATATCATCTGCATAAAAAAGGTAAAAATTTTAAGATTTTTTCCTACCAATTCAGAAACATTTATCAAATATACCAAGCTAAATATACTGTAATAACAGTTTCTACCTTGTCAAGAAAATTAATCTGATTTTCCAATGAAAATCTCTTCCAATAAACTTGTTCTGAGGACTGTTAAGTAGTGGGAAAATACAAACTTCAGATGTTACCAAAACAGAAGTACAGATTGTTAGTGATTCACACAAAAACCCCAGAGCTATCTTACCAAGAAGAAATTTAACTTATAAAATTACAAAGTATTTTGATACTTTTGGATTAAATACAAAAGGCACAAACATGTGGCTAAATAAATCAGGGAAAGAAAATATCTTAAACCAGTTTCACAGGCAGCTCCTTACTCCCATCAATAACCCAGAGTAGCTGGGTAGATTCACACAGAAGAAAAGCAATACGACCGGGGCGCCTGGGTGGCTAAGCCGTTAAGCGTCTGCCTTCGGCTCAGGTCATGATCCCGGAGTCCCGCGATCGAGTCCCACATCGGGCTCCCTGCTCGGCGGGAAGTCTGCTTCTCCCTCTCCCACTCCCCCTGCTTGTGTTACTGCTCTCGCTATCTCTCTCTGTCAAATAAATAAAAAATATTTAAAAAAAAAAAAAAGAAAGAAAAGCAATACGACCTTAACAATTCCTAATAATGACAAAGCCTGTAAGTACCAAGTGAGCACTTAAGGTACTTCTGTTTATTACATGGATATCTTTTCAGACACATGCATAAACAGGAAACACTACTTTTGGCACAAGTCTTGAAGAATATAAAAGTTTGCACATAGGCAGTTCTTTCAAGCATTACAGGGGGAAGTACATTCAGGCTTTCAAAAGAAAGACACTAATAAATCTCCTATTAGAACTTAAAATTTCCATCACCAAGAGACTTGTAGAGTACAAGTAGAAAGTAAAGCAATAACCGTATTATTACAGTACTATAAAAGTGTTAATTACAGTAATATATACACTAACTTATCAGGAAAGTATCTCATTTCACAGACAAGGAAGGACTCCAGAAACTGTGATTTGTCCACTCTGATGAAGCACACCCTTAAGTATGCTAAGATTCCATTTGTGATAAATTGGAAATCCTAATGTAATAAAAATATTCTAAGCAGATTTAAGCCACTCTGCTTAAACCAACCTGCTTACATTTAACTACATTAGAGCCATTAATTAGATTTATTCAGGTAAAAGCCCAGCAAAAAATTCTTTTCTTTTATTTTTAAGATTTTTTTTATTCAGGGACGCCTGGGTGGCTCAGTCGTTATGCATCTGCCTTTGGCTCAGGTCATGATCCCAGGGTCCTGGGATAAAGTCCTGCATCAGGCTCCCTGCTCAGTGGGAAGCCTGCTTCTCCCTCTCACACTCCCCCTTCTTGTGTTTCCTCTCTTGCTGTCTCTATCAAATAAATAAAATCTTAAAAAAAAAAAGGTTCTATTTATTCATTTGAGAGAGAGAGAGATAACAACAGAGAGCACGAGCAGGGAGGAGAGGGAGAAGCAGGCTCCCCGCTGAGCAGGGAACCTGACGCAGGGCTCGATCCTAGGACCCTGGGATCAGGACCTGAGTCAAAGGCAAATGCTTAACTGACTGAGCCACCCAGGCACCCCCAAGCAAAAAATTCTTTTAAGTCTTATACTACATTTTTTTTTTTTTAGATTTATTTATTTATTTATTTGACAGAGAGAGAGACACAGCGAGGGAGGGAACACAAGCAGGGGGAGTAGGGGAGGGAGAATCAGGCTTTCCACCGAGCAGGGAGCCCGATGCAGGGTTCGATCTCAGGACCCAGGGATCATGACCTGAGCCGAAGGCAGACGCTTAACGACTGAGCCACCCAGGTGCCCCTACATTTTTTTTTTTTAAAGATTTTATTCACTTATATGCCAGAGAGAGAGAGAGCACAAGCAGGGGGAGTGGCATGCAGAGAGAGGAGCAGGCTCCCTGCTGAGCCAGGAGCCCGATGTGGGACTTGATCCCAGGACCCTGCAATCATGACCTGAGCCAAAGGCAGACGCCTAACCAACTGAGTCACCCAGACGTCCCTAACATTTTAAATAGGAAAAAAAAAATTTTATAAAGAACTTTCTAATCACAACATTCTTATAAAATATAACCAATCAATGAAAAGCAACAGCAACATAATATTCAAAAATAAGGTAATCTCAAGTTCAAGGACACTGAATAGGTGCAATGACTTGGCATCTAGCACACATTCCCTAACCCAGCATAGCCCAAAATAAACTTGCATCCTTCCAAATCATCTAATATTTGTTTTTCCCTATATTTAGGTTTTGATACTTATAATCTGCCTAAACTCTTTTCAGCAACCACACCATTTACCAAAAATCTTAAACCATTTTTTTAACCAGAATATTTTATTGGATTTCATCTTACAGTTCATATTCATTAAAAAAAATGAGGCATATCACTTGCCCAAAAAGGATTTATTCAGTGTTTCCCTAAATGCCTTGAACTGGAATCTAGATTAAGAAAATCTGGTTTGCAGGACGCCTGGGTGGCTCAGTCGGTTAAGCGTCTGCCTTCGGCTCAGGTCATGATTCCAGGGTACTCGGATCAAGTCCCACATCGGGCTCCCTGCTCGGCAGGGAGCCTACTTCTCCCTCTCCCTCTGCCTGCCGCTCCCCCTGCCGCTCCCCCTGCTAGTGTTCTCTATCTCTCTGTGTGTCAAATAAATAAATAAAATCTTTAAAAAAAAAAAGAAAAGAAAATCTGGTTTGGGATGCCTGGGTGGCTCAGTAGGTTGAGCATCTGACTCTTGATTTCAGCTCAGGTCATGGGCTCAGGGTCATGAGATCCAGCCCCGCATCAGGCTCTGCACTCTTTGGGGGAGTCAGCTTGAGATTCTTTCCCTCTCCCTCTGCCTCTCCCCCTGCTCACGTGCACCTGTGTGCATACGTGTGTGCACGCATGCTCCCTCCTCTTCCTCTCTCTCTCTCTCTCAAATAAGTAAATAATAGGTTAGCACCACCCATTAACTGATCGAATTATACTATATATGATGTGTCTTACATACAATTAATCCCAAATAACTTTTACCCCTTTTGTCACCCAATTATTTTCATTCACCATTTTGAACCTAGGGAAACAAACTGCTTAAATTATTTTAAACTAGATCCTACCATTAACAGAAGGAAAGGAACAAACATTTACTAGAATCCTAGGCTGCACAGCATTTAATTATCCATGTATAAGACATCTAAAGTTTAGATAGGTTAGGATAACATGCTCAATGTCTCACAACTGAAGGAAGAGAGATTAATTAGAACTCAGAATAGCATGAATTCCAAGCTCATGCGTCTTGTACTATCCTTCTCCCCAAATTTAAACTGTATTAATCACTGTGATTGTATAAATTTTGATTCTAAAATTACCCAATAGCAACAAATTTGCAATTTTGGGGGAGGAGGAGCACACAGGTAGAAAACAGGTACCCAACAACTACCTAAATACATAACCAAGGGATATTAGGCATATAGTCTCGTTTTCTATTCTTCATAATTCGGAATCTTGGTTCTAGAAAACCATTAGTGGTGACAAGATTCTGCCAGAATCAGAACCCCCATTTTCCTACTCCATGCTCAATGTACCTTCCTTATCACTCCACTTGTCACAGAGCAGTAGCTATCCAACTGTGGTTCCCAGAGCAGCAGAGAACTCAGATATGCAAATTCTTGAACCCTATGCTATACAGTAAACTCTGAAGATGGGGTCCAAGCAATCCGTGATTTAAGCTTTCAGGTGCTCTAAAGTTTGAAAACCACTGCTTTCAAGAAACCCTGACTTTTTAGGATTGCCCTAGGACAAATGCTCCTTAAAAAAGGAGTTAATCATACTCCTAAAAAGAGAAAACTGACTGACTCCTCCTTTTTTATTGTCTAGCCTAGCACTTCTTCTCAAATGTTAGGGAGCAGAATCACCTGGGTGGGAGGGGCTAAATTCCTGGGCCCTACCCCCAGAGATTACAATTCTACAGGCCTGGGTAGAGGCCTTGAATTCACTTCTAATATTGTCCAGATGATACAAATACTGCAGGAAAGCAGACTGCACTTTTGAGTAGCAGTAGACTAAAGGCAAACTCTCAAACAGATCTCACAGATCCTAGTGTGAAGAACACTTCCATCCTTCCTTTCTCATCCTTCCTGCTTGCCCACTGAGATTCTCATCTTTCCCGTGACTATTTTTGAAAGTCAAAACCAATTTTGTCAATTCAATTTGTAGAGGAGCAAAATTTGCCATTCCAAAATGTGTCTTTTTGGCATGTGGATTATTTTAGGCTATTTCCAAGAAAGAGAAGACTCAAGAAGAACCTCTGACCTTCCCCCTAACTGCCTAGAATTTAGAGAGAAGACCTATTCCAGGAAGGGAGCTATCACCAGAGATAACTACAGTATAATAAGAAGTAGATGTGGTAGACAAGTACAAATTTAGCAACAATTATATGTTAAAATTCAGCTGCTCTATGTCCTATTGTTTCTGTATGGCCCAGCAAACATCTACTCCATCTCATCTTCCTGTGAATTGTCTTCCTTCCCTTTGAAGTCCTTGACCCCAGCCCCTTCTCCCTAGCTTTGAATGGCATATAAGCCTCAACTGCCTGACTACCTGTGGGCCTCATATTCTTATGGAGACCCCTTATACACACAATTAAATTGATTTTCTCCTGTTAATCTGTCTCATGTCAATTTAATTCTTGGACCAATCTAAAAGACCCTTGAAAAGGAGAGGTAAATTTTCCTCCCCAACAATTCCCATTTCTCAAAATATACCAATCAGGTTAAGTTAGAGTTGAGATGTAATTTATTATCTTCAGAACAAAATACCAAATAAAGCCTTCAAAAGGGTGTATATGAAATTTTAGTATGGTTCAAGTAAATATGTTGTGTGACCACAAGAAAAAAGTATCCTATGAGATACCACGAAGAACACCTGAATTGAGAAGGCCTGAATTCTATCAGAAGGTCTGCACATAATGTGAACTTTTTTTTTTTTTTTTTAAGATTTTATTTATTTATTGGAGAGAGAGAGAGTGAGAGAGAGCATGAGAGGGGAAAGGGTCAGAGGGAGAAGCAGACTCCCCACCGAGCGGGGAGCCCGACATGGGACTCGATCCTGGGACTCCAGGATCATGACCTGAGCCGAAGGCAGTCGCTTAACCAACTGAGCCACCCAGGCGCCCACATAATGTGAACTTAGGAGAAATTTGAGGAAACAGTTTGACAATTTGTCTTTTAGCCACTTTTTATATAGACTTCTGTGAAAATTCCACCACTACATTCCCATAACAGCAATACCCAGATATCTAAAAACATGCATAAGTGCAAAAAGAAGTATGTTTATAATTTCATTTATTCATTCAACAAACTTTTACTAAATACCTACTATAAGCAAATCAGGACCTCAGAGACACAAGATGCTCTTATTAGTCCATGTCCTGCCCTACCAACATCCCCCAGTATCATTAGTTTTTAATATTTCCCGAATTTGTCCACTTCATCCTAACCCCATTACTACTGCCCTTTAATGGTTTAGGTAGTACATTTTCCCTGGATTACTCCAAAAGCCTACCTTTATTCTTCACTTAATCCTCAGCTGAATCAGGGCAATCTTTCCATGGCTATAAAATTCAAATTCCTTTCTCAGCTCATTTCTAAAGACCTCTCCTTGTACCTAATGGTCCACCCACACTAAAGAATTTAACATTCCCCAGAGAACACCCAACTGCACCAAGTCCTGTTGCAGAAGCCACTTTTGGTCAGAATGCTATTCTACTGACGTACCCTCCTCCAATTTATACCTTATAATAACACTCTTCCTCTTGAAAGCTTACCCAGATGCTTCCACTTTGTCTCTTCCAGCCCACTCTCCCAATCCCAAATTAGGTTATACACTCCTCCAATGAGCCCAATAACACCTTTGAACATCCCTACTGCGCTTACCACCTGGTAAATGCCTCTCTTCTTGCTCTTCCCCCTCTTGAAGACAGAGCCCGAGTCTCTGCATTGTTTTAGCCACAGTACCTAATAGATAGCAGGCACACAAAATTTTGATTAAATAAATGAGGAGAGTAAAGATACAGGTGAATATGCAGGATGCTCAGAGACCTGGGCAGAATCATTCCCCATAAAGAAATCGAAACATCTGAAAGTTACTTACTAATATATAAGAAGGTTTTACATAAAACCTCGTAACATTTGAGAAATTCTCTGAAGAAGATATTCTACTATACATAAGACTATCTTTTTGGTTACAAGCACAAATGAAAATAAAGTGAAACAGTACTGAAAAACAAGAATAACCCTGCCATCGGGGTGCCTGGGTGGCTCAGTCGTTAAGCAGCTGCCTTCGGCTCAGGTCATGATCCCAGGGTCCTGGGATTGAGCCCCACATTGGGCTCCCTGCTCAGCGGGAAGCCTGCTTCTCCCTCTCACACTCCCCCTGCTTATGTTCCCTCTCTCACTGTGCCTCTGTCAAATAAATAAAATCTTAAAAAAAAAAAAGAATAAGCCTGCCATCAAATAATTTGTGGTATGGATATAAATCTCTTGGACTCAGTAAGTTAAAATATAATTAGGGGCTTTGTCAGTTAAGCATCCGACTCTTGATATCAGCTCAGATCATGATCTGCAGGTGGTCATGAGATGGAGCCCCGAGTTAGGCTCCACGCTAGGAGTGGATCCTGCTTAAGATTCTCTTTCTCGGACGCCTGGGTGGCTCAGATGGTTAAGCGTCTGCCTTCGGCTCAGGTCATGATCCCAGGGTCCTGGGATCGAGTCCCACATCGGGCTCCCGGCTCAGCGGGGAGCCTGCTTCTCCCTCTGACCCTTGCCCCTCTCATGCTGTTTCTCTCTCGCTCTCTAAAAAATAAATAAAATCTTTAAAAAAAAAAAAAAAGATTCTCTGTTTCTCCCTCTCCCTTTGCCCCTCCCCCTGCTCGTACTCTCTCTCACTCCCTCTTAAAAAGAAAAAAAAAAAAAAAAGGTTAAAATATAATGAAAGATGCCAACACAGCTACTACAGTTTTCTGGAATTTTAAAACATACACACACACTTATGACTTAATGTCATGCTATAAAACACCAAATGCCTTCGGTTTTCTGTTCCAGGAATGATGTTTGGAATTCTGCCAAACACAAAAAAGAAAACCTAAGGCTCCTCCATGCTTTGCAATATGTGAGGAAACCAGGCTGCCAGAAAAGGTGAAATCATGTACAATATGGTAGAGAAACCAGTCATAAAAGACACATTTCAAATACGTAGAAAATGAGAAGACAGTAAAGATTACAAACTTTGGATACAGAAAGACTATCTATCCAGCTGAGAGCCTCATCCTAAAACAGACATAAAAAATACTTTGGCGGGGGGGGGGGGGGGGGGGCTGGATGGCTCAGTTGGTTAAGCATCTGCCTTAGGCTCAGGTCATGATCCCAGGGTCCTGGGATCCAGCCCCATGTCAGGCTCCCTACAGGAAGCCCGCTTCTGCCGCTCCTCCTGCTTATACTCTCTCTCCCATTCTCTGTGTCAAATAAGTAAATAAAATTATTTTTAAAAAAATACTTTATGGGGTTGTTGTGAGAATTAGGAGAGAATTACATAAAGCACTTAAAATACTCAGATCCTTATTAGGATCCTTACATGTATCAAGTGATTTAAACAGTAACTATTCATACTACTGCTTTATAATAGAAGAAATCTTAGAAAGCAAGAGCCAGGTAGCAAAAGTTACATTCCTCTTACTGTTCTTCACTTCCTTAGCTTCTTTTCTAATGAATACTTACTTCTTCTAAACTCTGCCCCAAAAAAATTTTTTATAAAAATGAGTTATTATAATTACTAGCTAAATCAACCAAGTTTACGTTTAGTAGAGCAAAAAATCTGCTAACAAAACAAGTATTTAGGGGCACCTGGTGGCTCAGTCGTTAAGCACCTGCCTTCGGCTCAGGTCATGATCCCAGGGTCCTGGGATCGAGCCCCACATCGGGCTCCCTGCTCGGCGGGAAGCCTGCTTCTCCCTCTCCCACTCCCTCTGCTTGTGTCCCTCTCTCACTGTGTCTCTCTCTGTCAAATAAATAAATGAAATCTTTAAATAAATAAAATAAATAAAAATAAAAAACCTTTTAAAAAAGAAACAGACACACTTCCAAAGTCAAAAAATCAAATACCTAAAGCCAGAATCAGGAATTACATATCATGCACACTTTTTTTTAATAAAGTACATTATTTACACTATTTGGGCTATGGCTGATCTAAAGCATTATTAACATGTATTATATTAATCACTTTTTTGAAGGAAAATATGCATATTCTGAATTTTTATGTGTACCTATTAAAGACAGTCCTCTCAACATGAGCAATATTAGAGACACTGTTTTTGGGCAGAACAAACTTTGGGTTCAAAGAAATGGCCATTTAAACCCCACTGGTGCCATTTGCCAGTTATGTGGCCTTAAGGAAGTTATCCACTTCTCTGATGCTCAAATTCCTCAACTGTAAATGAGGATGAAATAGTATTTTACCAGATTATTAGGATTAGAGAGACCTATATTAAGCACCTGGCACAATCCCTAACACAAAAAGGGTACTCAATAAATAGGAGCTATGAGGGGCGCCTGGGTGGCTCAGTTGGTTAAGCGACTGCCTTCGGCTCAGGTCATGATCCTGGAGTCCTGGGATCGAGCCCCGCATCAGGATCCCTGCTCGGTGGGGAGTCTGCTTCTCCCTCTGACCCTCCCCCTCTCATGCTCTCTCTCATTCTCTCTCTCTCAAATAAATAAAATATTATAAATAAATAAATAAATAGGAGCTATGATAAAATCATCATCCAAAGAAAATATGCATGAAAAGTAGATATCACTATTAACGGGACTATCAACTTTTTTTTTTTTTTTAGATTTATTTATTTATTTATTTATTTGACAGAAAGAGAGACAGCGAAGAGAAGGAACACAAGCAGGGGGAGTTGGAGAGGGAGAAGCAGGCTTCCCGCACAGCAGGGAGCCGATGCAGGGCTCGATCCCAGGACCCTGGGATCATGACCTGAGCTGAAGGCAGACGCTCAACAACTGAGCCACCCAAGCACCCCAGGACTATCAACTTTTACACCTTTCTGGAAGGCAATTTTGAAATACCTATCCAAACATTTCTGACCCAGAAATTTAAGTTAGAGAAATCTATTCTTTGGAAATACTTGCACAAGTGGGTAAAAGTGGAAGAAAAAGGATATTTTTTTTTGTGACACTGTTTTACCAGGCAATCAACAGAGGTCTGGTTTAACGTTAGACTATACTAGAACCATATTTGTCATTTTTTAAATGAAGTACATCTCTACATACTGACTAAAACATGAGAAAATAAGCACAATATGACCCAACAAAGTAAAACCTGTGTGTTTATATATGCATGGAAGAGAGTATGAAAAGATCTAATACCAAATCACAAATAGCTTTCACTTTTTGCTCACACATCCTCTAAACTACAAACTTCTTTAAAACTCAAAATATTAATTTTTTCCTACTAAAAAAAGAAACAGGGATGTGTGCCATTGTTTCAGACTAATGCTTTCCTGTACTATGGAATGGGATGTGTTAAGGAAAACTTCAAAGAAAAATATATTACACATTAACCCTCCCTCCTTATTGAAAAAGTCTAGAATCTATATTAATCCCATGTTCAAGATAGTCAATATCAACTTCTATTTGTATTTTTCAGTTTCTATTTCTACAGTCAATTCTAACTTTGTGGAGTTGGTCACAAAACATTTTAAAAACTGCTAATTACTTGCCACATAACCAAGTCACACTCTCAAACTCTTCCTCCCCTCCTTTCAAAATAATCTAGTTAAATACGCACCTAGAACACAGAATCACTTTAATGGTACTTAAGGAAAAACAAAATAGACAAATTAGTTGTGAAGATTCAGCATTTTAGAATAGTATGAACTGCAATACTCCCCTGTTTCAGACAATAATCCAATGTTAACACACAGAACAATACTGAAACTGGAATCATGGAAAGTCACAATGAAAATGGAACCACCTTGTTTTATACAGATGAAGAAAATGAAGTACAAAAAGTGACTTGACCAAGTTCACACAGTAAGAAAGAAGATCAATGCAGGGCCCTGACTTCCCAGTCTAATACTCTTTTTTCTAGATCACACTGCCTCACATCTTAGCTTACAGTTTTAAATAAATTCCTTTTTCCAAATAAATTAGCAAAAATAGCATCAGATAACATACTTGGTTTCATAAATATGCATAAATGAAACAAACATTTGCTGGCATATACTACCTGGCATATTTGCAATACTATCTATAGAGCTCTGCATTCATTGAAATTTCAAGCATGTAAAGTATCTTGATCAGACATCACAAAGGTGTCTGCTCTGCAGAAGCAGAGATGAAATGCTTTATGAGAACCAATTCATCTAATTCCCCTGGAGGTAGGGCAACTAGTTAGATACTAATTAGCTGAAAGACCAAATTTTCTAGCCATATACGTTCGAATAGTAATTTTTGTTTGTTTCAATGGCACTTTCCTTTTCAGAATAATGTTTCTCATCTCTGATTTCAAAGTCACCTTCCAGCCTAATCGAGGCACATAGCTCTGATTCTTCTCTCCTCAGAACAAGATTCATAAGAAAATAAATAATGCATGGAGGCATTTCTTTTACTATTTTCCTTCACTGAAACCCAGTTTGATAACAATATAAGAAAATCTTTGATGGTAGAACATCTCTATTAAACCAAAAGATAAAAATCCAGAAAGTAAGGACAAGGAAAACTAACAGCTGTATGAGACAAAGAGTACATGAAATAGAAGCCAGGTAGACAATAGAGCTCTGAAATCCAGTTTGGGGAAAATAAAATGATCATCTAAAATGAACAAAAGCTGATGCAACTGGCAACTAAATACACCAAGCTAAGCTTACCAAAAAAAAAAAAGGAATGTTAATCTCTGCCCTTGTCTCATATCAAAAACACAAAACAAATATTGAGGCAGGTATGTTCAGACATACTCAAACATAAATGCAATAAAACAAAGTTGTGCTAAAACAAAATCACAAATGGGATAAAATCAAGTTATTACAATATATGGCTATGGATAATTTCTAGATACATCATTAGCCTTATCGGGAAGGTTAAAATTCAATAGTCAAAGAAAATATAGTTTACCAATACTGTCAACACAAAATACTGTTTACAAATAAAATTTTGCTAGATTTGACTGAACAGTGCAATGTGGAAATTAACTCCATTTTGTCCACTGAATGTGGATATTCTTCTTTAACAAAATCCAAGTATTCCCGGCTATGAGTGATGAGTGACCTTGAGGCAGCACTTGGAAGGCAGTCACCATGGCAACACTACCACAAAAGTGCCTCATCCTCAGCAAAAGGACCAACCTGGTGCACGCGGATTTAAAAACCTAGGGAGACAGAGCTTCCTTCAAGCCAAAAAAATTAGTTTAAAAAAATGTTTATATTAACCTTATTTTAGCCTTCCTATTTATTCTTTGTGAAGGAGGGGCACTTATGTTATCTTAATGATGAAGTATTAAGCCAGGCAAAAATTATTCTTTTGTTTTTTCCTTTATTTGTTTCCTATATGGGCAAAATCAATTACTAAGATATGAATAATTTTTAATTTTTAAAAATGAACGATTAAAATTTTTAACACAATCACCACTATTCTAATCTTTTTTTTTTTTTTTTTAAGATTTTATTTATTTATTTGAGAGAGAGAGAATGAGGGAGAACACATGAGAGGGGATAGGGTCAGAGGGCAAAGCAGACTCCTCCCTGCCAAGCAGGGAGCCCGATGCGGGACTCGATCCAGGGACTCCAGGATCATGACCTGAGCCGAAGGCAGTCGCTCAACCGAGCCACCCAGGCGCCCTCTAATCTTCTTTAATCACTGTCCAAAAAATTCATTTTAGTAAGAATATTTATTTTCCAGCCTGTGCTTTGATAAAGAACACACAAGGGAGAAAAGGGCTGACTTATAATTGCAAATATAAAATATGGATTTGTAAAACCAAAAAATAAAATAAAATATGGATTTGTAACGCTGCTTATACACCCTAAAGAGCCAGCTGCTTGTTTGCCAAGAAGGGGGTGGGAGAAGAGAAGTAGTTAGTACACAGCGTCTTTACATTTGGTGTTTTTATAAAGTTATGCGTCTTTTGCTTCAGACATAGATGTAGTATTTTTGCCTAGGGAATCTACCCTGTGAAAGCCAGGAATGTAACTCTTTAGTCATTTTATCACCAATATAGTCAACACAGCGCCTGACATCAAGTGAGCGCCAAGGGACTTCAGATGTTTTGCTCATCTACCAAAAGAATCTTGAAAAACTACATACCCCAGAACATTTGTACATTGACATTTAAGTTTTCATCAACTTAACTAGTTACAAAGCAATTCTTTGCAAGATGTTGTTATTAATATTTTTAATAAACTGTTACATCACTCAAGTATTCAAAGGAAACTGGATTATGATCATTCCTCACTAACAGCAAGAAATTTTATAACTGTTCCTTTCTCCTGGAATACGAATTTCCATTACTCTTCATTCACAGTACTTGACAATAATGGAATATTATTTTATGCCTGAAAGTATTTTATTGATCATCCAATCTCTACAACAAAAGGGTATGTAAGCTGAAATAATAATGAAAGTCCATCTAATCACAGTTTCTAAGTGTTGAAAACACATTTTATTCTGCATTATTACTACAATCGTTATTAGGATGTAACTGTTCAAAATATAAGTGTATTACAAGTTTTGGTAAAATACACGTTAAAAGTACATTTTTCATTATAAGTGAACCTGTTAAGATACATGGGCAGGGCTTCCTCTCCCGGACCCCAAGCCCCATGCCTACAGGTATCTAAGTAATAATGCTAAAATGCCACAGTGTTCATTAATTTATACACTTTTATTTATAAGTTATAAATAAGACTTTGCTGACGTAAGTAGATAATTAAGTGGAAGGAGTTATGTGAAAGCAACGACACTCAATTCTTTCAATGCACTCTTAGTTTCATGACAAAAATCTCAGTGAACTATCATCAAAAATCATTTTTTCATTATCTCTCAGAGAGCAATTTGATTAACTCTCCCTTCAATTTTGATGAAAACACACTCAGAAGCACCTGACCAACAGATCATTTGTTACGGAGTCATTCACTTTTTAAAACCTGACACACATTTGTAATTGTCCATGTGTTGTTTCAAATGCCAATTTTTTTTAAACACCCAGTATCAAGGCAACACAGTAAGAATTATTCCTTTCTTTTGGCAGTTAAAAGAGCAACTGTGAAAGGATACTCTGCAAAGCTTTCTCAGCCAGGCCAACTTAAGGGTTTAAGAGAACAAAAGTTGGGGTGCCTGGCTGGCTCAGTCGGTGGAGCATGCAACTCTTGATCTTGGGATAAATTTGAGCCCCAGGTTGGGCACAGAGATTATTTAAAAATAAAATCTTAACAAGCAAACAAAAAAAGACAGTTAAAAATAAAATTTTTTTTAAAGATTTTATTTATTTTTCAACAGAGAGACAGACAGCAAGAGAGGGAACACAAGCAGGGGGAGTGGGAGGAGGAGTGGGAGAGAGAGAAGCAGGCTTCCTGCTGAGCAGGGAGCCTGATGCGGAACTCAATCCCAGGACCCAGGGACCATGACCTGAGCCGAAGGCAGACAAACGCTCAACGACTGAGCCACCCAGGTGCCCCAAAATTTTTTTTAAATAAAAGAACAAAAGTTTACAAATCCAGAAAATAATTCTCTTTACGTGATTTGTGTCAACGCCTCCAAATCCAACTGCCAATTTACAGAAAATACAGAGGACAGAAGAATGTGCTAAATGACACTACTTGGGTGCAAAATCCAGACTACAGAAAATTTTGCAGAACACAAAACCATTTTTTCCAATAAATAAACCACAAGGTAAAAAAAGAAAAGCAGTAAGAACTTAAGAAACAGAAAAGATGTAACAGCAAACTGTAATATGTACATCTGACTCAAACAAACTAGGAACACCTGGGTGGCTTAGTTGGTTGGGCAACTGCCTTTGGCTCAGGTTGTGATCCTGGAGTCCCAGGATAGAGTCCCGCATCGGGCTCCCTGCTCAGCAGGAAGTCTGCTTCTCCCTCTGACCCTCCCCCCTCTCATGTGCTCTCTATCTCATTCTCTCTCTCAAATAAATAAATAAATAAATAAATAAAATCTCAAACTATAAAACAGTTTCAAGGAATTGAAAATTCAAATATGCCTGGATATAACATCAAGGAATTTAAGGTGAGATAATGTGAGTTTTGTTTTGATTTGAACAGTGTAGTTGTTGTTTTTTTTAAGATTTTATTTATTTATTTGACAGAGAGACAGCAAGAGAAGGAACACAAGCAGAGGGAGTGGGAGAGGGAGAGGCAGTCTTCCCGCCGAGCAGGGAGCCCGATGTGGGGCTCAATCCCAGGACCCTGGGATCATGACCCAAGCCGAAGGCAGATGCTTAACGACTGAGCCACCCAGGTGCCCTAAACAGTGTAGTTTGAAGATACTAGGGGCGCCTGAGTGGCTCAGTCAGTTGAGCCAACTCGTGGTTTCAGCACAGGTCATGATCTCAGGGTCTTGAGATGGAGCCCTGCACGAGGCTCTGTGCTCAACAGCGAGTCTGCTTGAGATTCTCTCTCTTCCTCTCCCTCTGCCCCACCCCCCATGCATGCCACTCTCTCTAAAATAAGTGAATAAATAAATACACAATCTTACTAACACACTTATAGATAGAATAGTTATCTGGGACTTGCTTCAAGATAGTATGGGAAATCTGATAAAAAATAAGACTGGCCATGACTTAGTAATTTCTGAAACCTGAAAGATAGTTTCAGGAGAACTCACTACAGTATTCTAGTTTTTTGTTTGAAATATCATAATGAAAGATTTTTAAAACTGTGCTCATATACCCCTTAAGCAAGCCTTCACAGACCCTACTCCCCCTCCCCCTGCTTGTGTTCCCTCTCTCGCTGTGTCTCTCTCTGTCAAGTAAATAAATATCAAAAAAAAAGATTTGAGAGAGAGAGAGAGCTGTGCACTCGAGCAGGGAGAAGCAGACTCCCTGCTGAGCAAGGAGCCCAACACAGTGCTTGATCCCAGGACCCCTTGAGATCATGACCTGAGCTGAAGGCAGACACTTAAATGACTGAACCACCCAAGCACACCACATCAAAACAATCTTAAAGTCAAATTTCAAAAACAGAAAAATATATTTTATTTATAATCAGCCAGAGTTATTAAAATTAAAATGCAAATCTGAAAATTCCAAAAACTGCAATTTACAGTATTTCAAACTATAACTGCTGCATGAAGAAAAATTGTCCCATCACTTTAAATGGTCTCCTGACTTAATAAAATGCTTAAAAAGGAAAAAGGTATGTTTCCCCTATACAAAAGGAAAGAATTCAAAGACAAGATACAGAATGACTTAGAAAAGTTACCCTATACTACATGACCAAAAACCTACCTGCTTATCTCTATTTTAACATGAAAACACATTTATCGACTCACAGCTTAAGTGTTTTAAAACTCACACACAACCTTGGGTGCCTAGGTGGCTCAGCTAGTTAACCAAGTGAGGGTAGGGATATCAAGAGGTGTATGAGGGAGGGGCACATGAGTGTCTCAGTCGGTTAAGCATCTGCCTTTGGCTCAGGTCATGATCCCAGGGTCCTGGGATCGAGTCCCTCATTGGGCTCCCTGCTCAGCAGGGAGTCTGCTTCTCCCTCTGCCCCTTTCCCCCGCTCGTGCTTGTGTGCTCTCTCTTGCACGAGCAAAAATAAACTAAATCTTAAAAAAAATTTATACACAGCTGGGTATTACACGAAAACAATGAATCATGGAACACTATATCAAAAACTAATGATGTACTGTATGGTGACTAACATTAATAAAACAAAAAAAATGTTTTTTTAATTTATATACAACCTTATTTTTAAAACACATTTAACCTTGGGGGTGCCTGGGTGGCTCAGATGGTTAAGCATCTGCCTTCGGCTCAGGTCATGATCCAGGGTCCCGGGATCGAATCCCGCATCGGGCTCCCTGCTAGGCAGGGAGCCTGCTTCTCTCCCTCTGCCTCTGCCTCTCTCTCTGACTTTCATGAATAAATAAATAAAAAACAAAATTTAAAAAAAAAAACACATTTAACCTTTTAAGGGAAACAAACTGAAAAGGGGATCTAGTAGGGGCGTCCGGGTGGCTCAGTCGTTGGGCATCTGCCTTCGGCTTGGGTCATGGTCCCAGGGTCCTGGGATAGAGCCCTGCATGGGGCTCCCTGCCCCCGGGGCGGGGGGAACAGGGAGCCTGCTTCTCCCTTGCCCATTCCCCCTGCTTGTGCTCCCCGTATCTCTCTCTAATAAATAAAATCTTTAAAAAAAAGAAAAAGGGATCTAGCAGACATGCTCTGTAATCAGGAGGCATTAAATATATTATTGACTATCATAGCTAAAATTACAGAAATATTTAAATCATTCACAGCCAAAAATAATTTATTTTTCACTTCAGGACACACTTTTATAAAACAAGAGGACTTCGGGGCGCCTGGGTGGCTCAGTTGGTTAAGCAACTGCCTTCGGCTCAGGTCATGATCCTGGAGTCCCGGGATCGAGTCCCGCATCGGGCTCCCTGCTCAGCAGGGAGTCTGCTTCTCCCTCTGACCCTCCCCGCTCTCATGCTCTCTCTCTCATTCTCTCTCTCAAATCAATAAATAAAATCTTTAAAAAAATAAAAAAATAAAAAATAAATAAAATAAATTTAAAAAAAAAAAAAAAACAAGAGGACTTCATCTCCTGGATTTTTCACTACAAATAAACTCCCTAATAAGCTTTTTCCAATTAAAAGGGGGGGGGGGCAGATGGGAATTTTTAAAGCACAAAGCTAACTATGCAAGTCTTGGTCTTGTTTAGTTAAGGAGGTCCTGAGAAATCTATACTTTACATGCCTAATTAGAAACTAACATCAGCAGAGGATCAATTTAAAAGATAGTGGAAATTAGAAAAGAAACAAAAATGTTGCAAGCGTAGTAGGAACTATAAAAATTGTATGGATTTCAACTTACTAACCTGGAAAGATGTCCATCACATAAGATGGAATAATAAAAGATTACAGAACAGGATGCAAAAATCCCTTCTTTCTAACGTATGCTATAGTCTATATAGAAAAACGTAGAAAAAGGCATACAAAAATATTAGTACTTGCTATCTCTAAATATACTTTTTTGTAATGAATTTTTTAAATGTGCATCATTTTAATAAACAGTACTTTTTATAAAATCAGAAAACATCACTTTTTTCTTAATTGTGTTTAAATAAACTATGTATAAAATACACATGCAAATGAAACTGGAAGAAAGGCATTTGACCCTCTTTCAAAAAATAAGCTCCTATATTATTAAAACTATTTTAAAACAAAAATAATAAGTTCCTTACAGTACTACACAAAAATTTTAAATATATATGTACAGGAGGCAAAGACACACAGTACTAATTCTTGCCTAAATTAACAATGAATTAGGGGGAAGTTATGATGGAGCTTCTTTCATTACACTTTTTTTTTTTAAGATTTTATTTATTTATTTGACAGAGAGACAGCGAGAAAGGGAACACAAGCAGGGGGAGGGTGAGTGGGAGAGGGAGAAGCAGGCTTCCCGCTGAGCAGGGAGTCCGATGGGGGCTCGATCCCAGGACCTGGGATCATGACCTCAGCCAAAGGCAGATGCTTAACGACTGAGGCACACAGGTGCCCCCTTTCATTACACTTCTTAATAAAAGTTGATATTCAAACAGTCTCGAGTATTTAAAGAAAAAAAAACTCCCTGCAGTCGGTTGAAGGCATGTTAGTTATTCACCTAAAGCAACCTTCATTCCAATGCTTACTTACCAAAAAAGAAACCATAGTAAAAACCCGTAACTGCAAATGATAAATCAAACTTCTCAAGAATTTTATTTAACTAGTGTCAATAAATGACTCTTAGAACTCCATGCTCTTTTCATAAGGGTACCATAAAAATTTAATTTTATGTACAATTTTAAACTAATCTGAAAAAGAAATACAAATTTAAGGCTAATTACTTTTTTTTAAAGATTTTATTTTTAAGTAATCTCTACACCCAACATGGGGCTCGAACTCACAACTCCAAGATCAAGAGTCATACGTTCCACCGACTGAGCCAAGCCAGCGCCCCTAGGTTAATTAAACGTTCATAAAAAAGGTTTCACTTCAATAACACATAAAGACAGACTTCCACTACAGTATTTTAAACTAGCAAAAAAAAAAAAAAAAAAAAACAGAACTAAATGCACATCAGAAAACTGAATTATATATTCACAATTAAGTACTATACGGCCTCAGGACATCTGGGTGGCTCAGTCGTTAAGCATCTGCTTTCTGCTCAAGCCCCACACATTGGGCTCCCTGCTCTGCAGGGAGTCTGCTTCTCCCTCTCCCTCTCCACCTGCTTGTGTTCCCTCTCTCACTGTGTCTCTCTCTGTCAAATAAATAAATAAAATCTTAAAAAAAAAAATACTATATGGCCTCTAAAATCGTTCATGTATTTTTTCTTAAAGATTTTTTATTTATTTGGTAGAGAGAGACACAGCGAGAGAGGGAACACAAGCAGGACAAGCAGGCTTCCCACAGAGCAGGGAGCCCGATGTGGGACTCGATCCCAGGACCCTGGGATCATGACCTGAGCCGAAGGCAGACGCTTAACGACTGAGCCACCCAGGCGCCCCTCGTTCACATATTGTAATACAGAATATAATCCCATTTCCATTTCTTAGGCACTATGCACACTTGAAAAGGTGTGCACAAAATGATCTTTCCTGGGTTTATTTTAACCTTTTAATTTTCTATCGCCTTTAGAGAACATGTATTAACTTTGTAGAAAGATTTTACAACACCTTTTAAGTTTTTTTGCATTAACATCCAATCCAGAGAAAAATAATACTTGCATAACAAATGTTCAATAGTAACTAATAATTTTTTTAAACCTCACTAAATGGTTTTCTTTGTGATCCTTTACAACATTATTTGACTTGGGGCACCTAGGTGGCTCAGTCGGTTAAGTGACTACCTACGGCTCAGGTCATGATCTCGGGGTCCTGGGACTGAGCCCCGAGTCGGGTTCCCTGCTGAGCAGCGAGTCTGCTCCTCCCTCTCCCTCTGCTCCTCCCCCTGCTCTTGCTCTCTCTCTCTCTCTCTCAAATAAATAAAAAATCTTATTAAAAAAAACACTATTTGATTTTAACATGTTCTCCAACTAGAAGCCCCACTGGTATATGTCACATCTTGTACCTGATCCCATTGTGCAGAACAGAGTAGCCTTTCTTGGGGAGACTCAATAAACTACCATGATAGAATCTCTTCTAGACTCCTGCAACTTTCTTAATTTGCTCAAACAGAATTACAGAAATATTGGGAAGACATAATATGCACATACACTTTTCTTTAAAGCAATTTTCAAATGCATGTTAATTAATGCCTGTACCTACTATCTTCTCTCCTCAAACTGCCACTGAAAATTCAATAAAAGAGGGGCGCCTGGGTGGCTCAGTCGTTAAGCGTCTGCCTTCGGCTCAGGTCATGATCCCGAGGTCCTTGGATCAAACCCCACATTGGGCTCCCTGCTCCACAGGAAGCCTGCTTCTCCCTCTACCAGTCCCCTGTTTGTGTTCCCTCTCTCGCTATGTCTCTGTCAAATAAATAAATAAAATCTTAAAAAAAAAAAGAATTAAAAAAAGAGTTCAATGAAGAAAGAAACCTTTTATTATCTGACTGGCAGAATAAGAAAATAAAAAATTAATTCCCTGTATATATGATAAATGGTTAACTACTACTCAGTTTCTTCATAGGCCACCCTATCTTTAACCAATTTCAGAGTCAACATCCATCTTGAATGGATTTGTAGATGCAATTCCAGCCTAAATAGACCAGAACTAAAATAAAACCAACAGAAACCAGGGACTTCCCTAATGTAGTCCCATGGAGTTTAAAGATAAAACACATGCTCTGCCACAGAAAAAAACATCTTAATGCCACAGACGGGTGGGTAACAGTTTGAGAAGGACATCCTCCTTTCAAGGAAATATAGGGCATATTTACTTACTCAACAAATGAATAATGAACATCTACCATATGCCAGGCACTTATTTTTTTTTTTTTTAAGATTCCATTTATTTATTTGACAGAGAGAGAGACAGCGAGAGAGGGAACACAAGCAGAGGGAGTGGGAGAGGGAGAAGCAGGCTTCCCGCTGAGCAGGGAGCCCAATGTGGGGCTCGATCCCAGGACCCTAGGATCATGACACGAGGTAAAGGCAGATGCTTAACGACTGAGCCACCCAGGCGCCCCTGCCAGGCACTTATATAAGTGTTTGAGATGTATCAGTGAGCAAGAGAGACTAAGATCCTTGTCCTTATAGAGCTTTTATTTTATCAGGGAAAAACATATAACTGTTAAACACAATAAATAAGTACATGGTAGCTTAAAAGAACAGAACTATGAAGGGAGAGGTTCCAGTGTTAAATAGGGTGGTAAGAATGGGCCTCACCAGGAGGGTGAGACTTGAGGAGAGAGGAGAATGTCAGTTAAACAGATAAGATGATGAGAGAAGCATCCCACACGGAGGGCACACCCAAAGGCAGAAGTGTATCCATAGTAGATGAAGAACAGCACTGGATTATGAGGGAAGAAGAGAGAAGGAGAAGTGAAAGGTGAAATCGAAGATACATAAGGGGAAGTCATGCAGAGCTTCATACACCAAGATAAGGGCTTTCACTTTTTACTCTGAGTGAAATGGGGAAACCTCTGCAGATTCTTGAGAGGAATGACAAACTGGCTTATGATTTTAAAAAAGATCACTCCAAATCTTATGTTCTTAACGGACTGTAAGGAGGCAAGGGTAAAAGCAAGGAGACATGTTAGAATGTTATTACAGTAACTGAAGCAACAGAAGATGTTGGCTAGTGGAAGTATAAAGACGTGGCCAGATTACAGATACATCTTAAAGAGAGAAATATGGAAGTGAGAGGAAGAGGAGGCTAGGTATGTGGCCTGAACTGGAAAAACCACCAAATGAGAAATGGAAGGCTTCCTGAAGATTTAGCGGGAAGATCAGGAGTTGAGTTTTAGACATGTTGACTTTGAGATGTCTATTACAAATCCAAATGGATAGGGGGCACCTGGGTGGCTCAGTCGTTTAGCGTCTGCCTTCGGCTCAGGTCATGATCCCAGAGTCCTGGGATCGAGCCCTGCATTGGGCTCCCCACTCTGCGGGAAGCCTGCTTCTCCCTCTCCCACTCCCTCTGCTTGTGTTCCTTCTCTCGCTATGTCTCTGTCAAATAAATAAAATCTTAAAAAAAAAAAAAAATCCAAATGGATAGGGGCACCTAGCTGGCTCAATCAGTGGAGCATGTGACTCTTGATCTTGGGGTTGTAGGTTCAAGCCCCACATTGGGTATAGTGATTACTTTTTTAAAACGTAAAACAAAATATGTAAAAAATAAAAATCCTGGGGGCGCCTGGGTGGCTCAGTTGGTTAAGCAACTGCCTTCGGCTCAGGTCATGATCCCGGAGTCCTGGGATCGAGTCCCACATCGGGCTCCCTGCTCTGTGGGGGGCCTGCTTCTCCCTCTGACCCTCTCCCCTCTCATGCTGTTTCTCTCTCTCTCTCTCGCTCTCTCACTCTCGCTCTCTAATAAATAAATAAATAAAAATGAAAATAAAAATAAAAATAAAAAAATAAAAAATAAAAATCCTAATGGATAGGTTGAGAAGACAGGTGGATATACAAGTCTGGAAATAGGTTTATCTCACAGGAATAATATACAAAGATCTAACATATGTATAGAATATATATGTCCCAAAGAAGAAAATGGATAATCCAATGTATAGTTCCAAAGGAAAAAAACAAAGCAATGGAACAAAAACAAAAAGCAAAAAACAAACCAAAAAAACTCACAAGCCAAGAAAACCTTCCTGATGTTGAAAGACCAAGAGACAGGGGCAGGGGTTGAAACTACATAATGAAAGGACTTAGTATATGCCTGAGGAAAAATGAGTCAGAATGACCAACAGCAATACATAAAAATACTATGAAAAAAATGTTTTGGACATTCAGGCAAAGACAAAAAAGCTAAGCCCGCATATAAAGAAAACCAGATTGACATAGGACTGTAACAGTGATGCTCTTTGCCAGAAGACAATGGAATGACAGACACTCTAGAAAAGAATTTTATAATTAGCCAAACCAGCTTTCAAGTATTAAAAGCTACAGACAAACATTTAAACATAGTGGAACTCAGGAATAAGCACTTCCTGAGAAATTTATTAGAGAATGAATTTCAGGGGCGCCTGGGTGGCTCAGTCGTTAAGCGTCTGCCTTCGGCTCAGGTCATGATCCCAGGGTCCTGGGATCGAGCCCCACATCGGGCTCCCTGCTCTGCGGGAGGCCTGCTTCTCCCTCTTCTACTCGCCCTGCTTGTGTTCCCTCTCTCACTGTGTCTCTCTCTGTCAAATAAATAAATAAAATCTTAAAAAAATAAATAAATAAAATAAATAAAAAATAAAAAATAAAAACTAGTAAATAAAGAGAAAGAGCCATTGATCCTGCCTTTCCTATGTGAACTATACCCACACTGGGGGACCAAATAGTTGTTTAGAAGTTTTTTTTTTTTTAAGATTTTATTTATTCATTTGACAGAGATAGACACAGCGAGAGAGGGAACACAAGCAGGGGGAGTGGGAGAGGGAGAAGCAGGCCTCCCACAGAGCGAGGAGCCCGATGCGGGGCTCGATCCCAGGACTCTGAGATCATGACCTGAGCCGAAGGCAGACGCCTAACGACTGAGCCACCCAGGCGCCCCTAGAAGTTTCTTTATAGAAATATTACAGCTATTAAATGAAAAGGGTATGATACAATTAGAATATCAGCATTAGGGATGCCTGGGTGACTCAGCTGATTAAACATCTGCCTCTGGCTCAGGTCATGATCCCAGAGTCCTGGGATCAAGTACCGAATCCGGCTCCCTGCTCAGCGGGGAGCCTGCTTCTCCCTCTGCCTGCCACTCCCACTGCTTGTACTCTATCTCTGTCTCTCTGACAAATAAATAAATAAAAATCTTGAAAAAAAAAAAAAATAGGGGCGCCTGGGTGGCTCAGTTGGTTAAGCAACTGCCTTCGGCTCAGGTCATGATCCTGGAGTCCCAGGATCGAGTCCCGCATTGGGCTCCCTGCTCAGCAGGGAGTCTGCTTCTCCCTCTGACCCTCCTCCCTCTTACGCTCTTATCATTCTCTCTCTCTCAATAAATAAAAATCTTTAAAAAAAAAAAAAGAGTATCAGCATTTGTTACCCCTAGTAAATTATCAGATAAAGCATACTAATCATCAGTAGCTAATATCACAAAGAGAAAGAGAAACAACATCATGTGTCTCCTGATAAACCACACCACATGGGAAGTAGTCTCACTGTGGTAGCCAACCTCCAAAATGGCTACTGGTGATCCCCATCTCCTAGAACTCATACCCTTAAGGAGTCCCCTTCCACACAGTGTCAGGGTTGGTCTGGATGACCAAAAGAATAGGGCAGAAATTAAGGTATGTCACTTCTGTAGTTATAAAAAGCATCACAGCTTTCTTCCTATCTTTCTCCCTCTCTGATCACCTGCTCTTGCACAGGGCCTTGAGGATACTCAAGCAAGAAACCAAGACCTCTTAAAACAGCCATGTGAGTGAGCCACCTTGAAAGCATATCTTCTGGCCCCTGTCAAATCTTCCAATGACTGCAGCCCTGATGAAGGCTTCTCTGTGACAGACCTTGAGCCACAACCCCCCAGACGAGCCTAACCTTCAGAAATTGTAGGAGGAAAAAAAAAAAAGGAAAAGAAAGAAAGAAACCATGAAAGATAATAAATGCTGTTTTAAGCTGCTAAATTGGGGGGCAATTTGTTACATAGTAATAGATAAGTATTTACCAAAAGTAATAACTGAGCCTTAATCTGATCAAGTCTTGACAGCCAACTACCAATTTATTAAATAAAAAAAAAAGAGGGCCAATTTAAACAATATGATAAAAACATACTCAGCAAAATCTAGACAATAAGAAAACTACAGGGGAAAAAACATAATAAATTCAAAAGACAAAAAGAGATGGAAGAGTACTCTATATTTAAAGAATCTTAAGATACATAACAACCAAATTGTAATGTGTGACTTTCTTTTGGATTTGATTCAAACAAACAAAGGAAAGAACTAGAAGATTAAATTGTGTATTTGGTGCTACTAAGATATATTGTAATTTTTCTGTTATGTAATAGTGGTATTGTGGTTATGTATTTGTTTTTTTCTGAAAGGCTGTCCTTATCTTTCAGAGATACTTAAGGAAATCATATGATGCCTGATATTTGCTTAAAAATAATATGGGGGAAGGGAGTAAATGGAGATACAGATGAAACAACACTGCCATAAACCTGAATGACTGATGAGTAATGGGGGCCAATATACTGTTCTTTTTAGGTTTGAAATCTGCCAAAATATAGAAAGAAAGAAGTAGTATTGCTGAAAGAGGATCAACAAAACAATAACCGGGGCACCTGGGTGGCTCAGTCGTTAAGCGTCTGCCTTCGGCTCGGGTCATGATCCCAGGGTCCTGGGATCGAGGCCCGCATCGGGCTCCCTGCTCGGCGGGAAGCCTGCTTCTCCCTCTCCCACTCCCCCCTGCTTGTGTTCCCTCTCTCGCTGTGTCTCTGTCAAATAAATAAATAAAATTTAAAAAAAAAAAAAGAAAGAAAGAAAGAAAGAAAACAATAACCTAAATTGGAGATGAGCATCGGTAGAAAATTCTCAGATTATAACTGACTTTTACCCAATTATAGCTGTGTCTTTCTCAAAACCTCTCCTTCAAGCAAGGATACAGAGTTCTAGGACTCTGGGTTGAAAAGAGCTCACATGTATTCTTTCAAATTTGAGAGTAGTTGTGAAGTTATAAATTGAAACAGCTACCTAAAAACATACTAGGTCTGTTTGGGATGATGAAAAAGTTATGAAATACAGAGTAACAATGGCTGCACAACACAATGTACTTAATATCCCTGAATTGTACACTTAAAAATGGTAAATTTTATGTATTTACCACAATAAAAATATTTTTAAATGTATTAGGTATATTACATACAAGATATACATTAAAAAGCATAACTTCATCTTGTATAAAAATGTGTAAGATGAGCTACAAAGAACTTAATGAAAAATACTGGAGGAGCACCTGTCTGGCTCAGTCAGAGGTGCATGCAACTCTTCATCTTGGAGTTGTGAGTTCAAGCCCCACGTTGGGTATAGATAAATAAATAAACTTAAAAAAAAAAAAAAGAATACTGGGGTGCCTGGGTGGCTCAGTCAGTTAAGCGTCCAACTCTTGGTTTCAGCTCAGGTCATGATCTCAGGGTCATGAGATCACACCCCCAAGTGGGGCTCTGCACTCTATGGGGCGTCTGCTTAGGATTCTCTCCCTCTCCCTCTGCCACACCCCCTGCTCCCATCCTCCCCTTCTCCCCCCCAATAAATAAAATCTAAAAAAAAAAAAAAATACTGGAAAAGCATTTTAGTGTAAAATTAAGCAATTCTTATCAGACAAAAAAGTATAATTTCACTACTATTTAAAAAGGCATACAGGGGCGCCTGGGTGGCTCAGTTGGTTGGGCGACTGCCTTCGGCTCAGGTCATGATCCTGGAGTCCCAGGATCAAGTCCCACATCGGGCTCCCTGCTCGGCAGGGGGTCTGCTTCTCCCTCTGACCCTCCTCCCTCTCATGCTGTCTCTCATTCTCTCTCTCTCAAATAAATAAATAAAATCTTTAAAAAAAAAAAAAAGGCATACAAGTACCTTCACATTTTTCCCCCAAAGACATTTTCAAAGGCAAATGCCTTGTTTAAATATATGAAATTTATTACATGAAAATAATCAATAGAAGACCAATAACCCCCCCTAAAAAAGTGGCTAAACAATATAAAGTTTATTGAATAAAGAAATACAAATACCCTTTAAACATTTGGTGGGGAGAAGAATATTTAATTTCATTCCTAATATTACAGACGCAAAACTGTAATGAAATGTGCACAAGAAAATTCACTTCAGCACTCTTTGCTGTTATATGACAACATATAGGAAACAATCTGTGTCCATCAGTGATAAACTGGTTAAATAAATTAATAAAATGACAATGTGTTGAAAAAAATGAAAGAATTAGAACTGTATGTAGATACAAAACCATTTTCAAATACATAGTTAAATGTAACAAAGTATAAAACCCAGTATTTCTAATATGCTACAATTTGTGCTCATAAAAAAGGGAACATATATAAATTATAAAGATTATAAAAACATAGATATGTTTGTAAATATACACAAAAGAAAATGCTACTAAGTGACTGCCTAAGAAAGGAACAAGGGAAACAAAAGAAAATGGGAGGGAGGGGTGCCTGGGTGGCTCAGTCGGTTAGGTGTCTGCCTTCGGCTCAGGTCATGATCTCAGGGTCCTGGGATCGAGCCCCTCATCGGGCTCCCTGCTTGGCAGGGAGTCTACTGCTCCCTCTCCCTCTGCTACTCTCTCTCTCTGTCAAGTAAATAAATAAAATCTTTTTTTTTTTTTTAAAGATTTTATTTATTTATTTGACAGAGAGAGACAGCGAGAGAGGGAACACAAGCAGGGGGAATAGGAGAGGGAGAAGCAGGCTTCCCTGTGGTGCAGGGAGCCCGATGAGGGGCTCGATCCCAGGACCCCGGGATCACGACCTGAGCCGAAGGCAGACGCTTAACGACTGAGCCACCCAGGCGCCCCAATAAATAAAATCTTTAAAAAAAAAAAAGAAAGAAAGAAAATGGGAGGGAAACCTCACTTCATAGACTTCCAGAGTTTGAATTTTTATTAGCCATGTACCTGTATTACTAATTTTTGTTTAACAATAAAAAAAAAGGGAAAGAGGGGCACATGAGTGGCTTCTGTCAGGTAAGCATCTGACTCTTGATTTCGGTCATGATCTCAGGGTTTTGAGATCGAGCCCCATGTTGGGCTCGTGCTGGGTATGGAGCCTGCTTAAGATTCTCTCTCCCGGAGCGCCTGGGTGGCTCAGTAGTTAAGCGTCTGCCTTCGGCTCAGGTCATGATCCCAGAGTCCTGGGATCGAGTCCCACATCGGGCTCCCTGCTCAGCGGGAAGCCTGCTTCTCCCTCTCCCACTCCCCCTGCTTGTGTTCCTGCTCTCGCGCTCTCTCTGTCAAATAAATAAAATCTTTAAAAAAAAAAAAAAAGATTCTCTCTCCCCCTCTCCCTCCACCCCCACCTCGCATGCTTGCAAATGCTCTCTCTTAAAAAGGGGGGGGGGGGGCGGAGAACATTAGGTGTGCTCTCAGATGTCTCCAGAAGGTTTAATAAAATGCCCAAGATTATCCAACAAGTTCCAAAAGGCAGTTGTCTTGCTTTCTAAGCCTTTACTGTTTTGCTTCTGACTGATCTGTAAAACAAGTAACATGCTTTTCAACCCTATGTTGAGCTCTGAGTGTCTGATTCAGGCATGAAGTCTTAAAACACTGCCAGTCCATCATATCCTCCTGAAATATGATTGACTATTATTTGCTTGCTGTGCATCTTTAACTAAAAGGCCATATTGCAAAACATAACATAAAGGGGATTACCGCTTGCTTCCAACCTTTAGAAGTTCATCATGGACTCCAAGAGCCACAAAAAATAACCTTAGCAATGGTTCAAAAGTACAACTGATTGTAAATGAGACAAGAGTGGCATTCAGGGCACACAGGAAGTTCCCTCTTCTTTTTTCACTTTTTTTTTTTTTAAGATATTTATTTATTTATTTGAAGTCTTTTTTTTTTTTTTTTTTAAGATTTTATTTATTTATTTGACAGAGAAAGACACAGCGAGAGAGGGAACACAAGCAGGGGGAATGGGAGAGGGAGAAGCAGGCTCCGCCAAGCAGGGAGCCCGACGCAGGGCTCGATCCCAAGACCCTGGGATCATGACCAGAGCCAAAGGCAGACGCCCAACAACTGAGCCACCCAGGCACCTCTATCTATCTATCTATCTATCTATCTATTTATTTATTTGAGAGAGAACACAAACCAAGCACTCCAAGCGGACTCCGTGCTGACTGTAGAGCCCGACATGGCGCTCAATCCCACAACCCTGAGAGATCATGACCTGAGCCAAAATCAAGAGTAAGATGCTTACCCCGGATGCTTAACCAACTGAGCTACCCAGGCACCCCTTTTTTCACCCTTCTAAAATGAGTGTTTTCCCCATCTACCTGATACCACATGATTTCTTCTACTTTACTATGGGAGGCAGTTCCTCTGCTCTCATACAGAGAAGAAAAAACTTAATATACCAAATTCTTCATGTTCAACAGTCTGCAGTTCCATTTGTAACAAACACTAATACAATTTTAAAGTGAGTAAATAGGGACGCCTGGGTGGCTCAGTTGGTTAAGCAGCTGCCTTCGGCTCAGGTCATGATCCCAGGGTCCTGGGATCGAGTCCCACATCGGGCTCCTTGCTCAGCAGGGAGCCTGCTTCTCCCTCTGCCTGCCTCTCCCCCTGCTTGTGTTCTGTCTCTCTCTCTCTGACAAATAAAATCTTTAAATAAATAAATAAATAAATAAATAAATAAATAAATAAATAAAGTGAGTAAATAATCTCCCTAACTGAAACTATCTCTTAGGAATTCATTTAAATCCTTCCCTGGATTACTCCAGCCTCAAGCAATCTCTCCTTCCTCTGAACTCCGAAAGCAATTATTTGTACAATTTATTTGGCAATTAATCCTGCATTGCCTTGTTAAACCTCTTTCATTATTCTCTGATATGTTATTCAAATCTTCTCTAGTTATCTAACTTTCATGTTTATTTCTCATCTCCCCAAACAGACTATAAATTTCTTGAGAGGAAGAGATAAGGCTTTATATTGTTTTGTATACACATAAAAACACGGAGTAGCTGGTACATAGTAAATACAAAGATATTTGTGGATTTAGAAAGAAAAAATCAGTTACATTAAGAAAACACTCAAAGCCATACCAACTAAGAATCTTCAAGTCAGAGCTGATAGGCCAATGTACGATTTTGTTTCCCTAACTCCTGAAGCAATGTGAGGTGGTAAAAAGGGCATGGCCTCTGAAATCGAGACCTCAGTTTGGATCCTCTGCCGCTAGCTTGAGAACCTGTGAACTTAACCTATAAACTTCAATTCCTTCATCTCTAAAATAAGGACAGTAATACCCACCTATAGAAGGTTTTATGTTAAATGTTAACATTTATGTTAAATGAGAGTTTATATAAAACTAGAGGATTCCTTATTTCAGAGATTCTTGAATTTTTTTCATCTGTGAACTCAGAATATGTCCTGCTATCTTCAGTATCCCCATAGCTGAACTGGCAGTTTTACATTTCTTACCTAGTGGTACATAAAATAATGCGTTGTATAACTTGAACCTGATTAAATTTGTAACAGCTGGCAACATCTTCAATAAATCTCCCTCCCTCCCTCACAGTGATTCACACACTATCATATGAAGAAGAAACAATTCCTTCAGAGTACAGATGGAAATGCCACCAAATGTATTCAAAGTGCTCAGCACTTTGGCATATGGTATATGCTCAATAAACAGGAACTGTTGCTACTGCTTCTCTGAATTCATTCCAGAAATATCTGAGTGCCTACTATGTACCTGCCATCATTCTGGGCACTAAAGATAAAGCAGTCAACAAAGTAACTCCCAGTCCTCACAGAGTTTATGTTCTATTAGTACATATACTTTCTATGGCACACGAAAGTAAAAGTAAAAAAATCACAACTAAGTCAACAGACTGTCCCAAATACTGAAAAAGCTAAGCAACCCAAGTAAGATACTAAAACACAACCAAAACTCAAAATAAAGTCCTGGAAGCAAAACAGGGCATCCAAGCATTTCTGCTCTAAGTAAAAGTTTGGGGAAAAGTAGAACCAGAAGAGATACTAAATTGGAAGGAAGGAAGAAAGGAAGGAAGGAAGGAAGGAAGGAAGGAAGGAAGGAGAAAGAGGGGAGGGAAAGAAAAAAAAGAAAAAAGAAAGAAAAAAGAAAAAAGGAGAAAGAAAAAGAACAAGGGAGATATAACATCATCTCTAGTTCCTAAAAATAAAACACATCAGATTCATTCGAAAGAGGAGTAATAATTTGGGTTATTTGTGAAACATGACACACAAGACAGCAAATTAGGTCTTTAAAAATCATCTTATAAATGTGTCAACAAATCATTTTTCCAAAGCTTGTAGTTAAAGATTTGCAGCTAATTGTAGCTGAAGATTTGAATATCAGGCTCTTTTACATAGAAAAAAGAATATTGATACAAGGCTCCAAGGAAATCTCATGCAAAGAAAAGCAAAGGGAAAGGAGGTAGATAAGCACAACTGACATCAACAAGTAACAACAGTTAGGACTAAGTCTGAAAAACTACTTTACAAAATAAGAACTCAGGGTACAGAAGTCTAACACCATTTAATAAAGAGGCAAAGAATCCCTATAACCTTTAGAATGCCAAAAGCATTATAACAATTTGCTTTGTATTAAATCATAATACAATGTTATATTCATGAAGGACACATATTTGTGTGTATATTATGTTGTCTGCACCAAAGCCTAAACTCCTTTCTGGGCAGGGACCTTTTCTTACTCATCTTTTTATCCCTGAGGATGCTTTACACAGATCAGGTAAAAAATTAGTATTTTAAAAGAAAGTCCTGGGGCACCTGGCTGGCTCAGTCGACAGAACATGTGACTCTTGATCGTGGGGTCATGAGTACAAGCCCCACGTTGGGCATGGAGCCCACCTAAAAAAAGTCTGGGCGTCTGGGTGGCTCGGTCAGTTGGGTGCCCGACTCTCGGTTTTGGCTCAGGTATTATGATCTCATGGGTGGTGAGGGAGGGCCTGTCCCGGCCCCGCTGCTTGGGGTAAGAGGATCTGCGTGAGATGCTCTCCCTCTTCCCCTCCCCCCGAAAAGTAAATGAATCAATCCTTTTTTTTTTAAGATTTTATTTATTTATTTGACAGAGAGAGCAAGAAAGGGAACACAAGCGGGGGGAGGAGCTGGAGAGAGAGAGGCAGGCTCCCCGGTGAGCAGGGAGCCCGACGCGGGGCTCGATCCCAGAACGCTGGGATCATGACCTGAGCCGAAGGCAGATGCTTAACCAACTGAGCCACCCAGGCGCCCCATGAATAAATCTTAAAAAAAAAAAAAAAGTTATGGGGCTCAGTCGGTTAAACGTCTGCCTTTGGCTCAGGTCATGATCCCAGCGTTCTGGGATCGAGCCCCGCGTCGGG
>NW_023270374.1:37176300-37228150 GCF_011800145.1 Mirounga leonina | reverse complement strand
TTAAAAAAAAAAAAAAAAAAGTCTTCATGGGCGCCTGGGTGGCTCAGTTGGTTGAGCAACTGCCTTCGGCTCAGGTCATGATCCTGGAGTCCCTGGATCAAGTCCCGCGTCCGGCTCCCTGCTCAGCAGGGAGTCTGCTTCTCCCTCTGACCCTCCCCCCTCATGTGCTCTCTCTCTCTCTCTCAAATAAATAAATAAAATCTTTAAAAAAAAAATAAAAAAATAAAAATTAAAAATTAAAAAAATTTAAAAAAAAGTCTTCATACTGCTGAATTCAAGAAAATAGATAACATTTTATGGAAATAAAAAGTATTTAATGTTTCTTAGACTCAAAATAACTGAGGGAACTAAAACAATTCATTCTCAAAAGATGCCAATATGGCAAAGTAAGCTAAAATAGGCATTTACTTTAAGATTTTTCTCATACCTTGTTCTCAAGTCTGAGAAGTATACAGTTAATCAACATTTACTGAATGGCCACAATGTTATTAGTCCCTGAGCAGATTCATAAATTCAGCATGATCCTCTAATACGACTCCTGATCTTGGGGTCATGAGTTTGAGCCCCACATGGGGTGCAGAGATTACTTAAATAAAACTTTTTAAAAAAAATTTTTTAATAAATAAATAAATAAATAAATGGATGCTCACTAACTAGTTAGGGAGACTAATACCCGTGAAGCAATTTGTTATATATGGCATCTTGTGATGGGTACCAAGTGCCAAGGTGGGCAGAACAGACTAGAAACTTGGTGAAAGAAATAATCACAAGTTCAAATGAACAGGAAAAACACATAATAAAAGATAGAGCCAGAACTGAACCTTGGATAGTTTGACAAGAAAAATGAAACCAAAGGTTTCTAGTTGTTCAAGCCAAAAACATCTGAGTCACCCTTGATTCTTCCCTCCTTCTCTATTACCCTGCCCCACCCTTACCCACCATCCCCCCAACACTGAATCCATCACGAAATTCTGTTGGCTATACCTTCAAAATACATATAAAATCTGACCACTTCTTATCACCTCCATTGCCACCACCTAGGTCTAAGCCAATATTATCTCATACCTGGATTACAATAATAGCATTCTAATAAATCTCCCTGCTTCTTGCCCTCTTAAGGCTACTTTTCATAAAGCAGTTGAAGGGATCTCTTTAAAGCCTAATTCAGTTTATTTGTTGTCTGCTAAAACCCTACAGTGAAGAAGGGGTATGTATGTATGTATATAAGCACAAAGAAAGACACACAAAATCTTCAATAACAGAGAATGACATTTACTGGTAATCTTTATTTGCTCTTTATTTTCTCCTTTGTACTTTTCTGTATTTTCCAAATGAACATGAATTACTTTTGTAACAAAAAATGAAATGCTTTAAATGGGGGGGGAAGGGTGGATGGTCAGAAGATCTTTCTGGAATAACCAAAAATAAAAAACCTGCAGTGGTTCTCCACCATGCTCAAAGTAAAAGCTGAAAACATTACAGCCACCACTGTTACCTCTCAGAGTTCTTCTCTTCCTACTTACTCCTTTATTCACTGGGCTCCAGCACACTAGCCACCTTACTGGTCTTCAAGAATGCTCCTACCAAAGGGCCTTTGCGCTGGCTGTTCTCTCTCCACAGATCACTCCTCACTCCCCAATATTCACAAAGCTTACTTCCTGGACACTCTGCTCAAATGCTACTTTCTCAGAGAAGGTAACCATTGACTACCCATCTAAAGTGTAAATCCCACAACACACATACACACCACTTTCCAGTCTCCTTATGAGGCTTTTTTTTCATAGTCATTCTGGTCCCTGGTATATCCCTAACATCTAGAGAACACCCAGACACATGGCTAGCACTCAATAAATCTCTGTAGAATAAACTGAAACATGGAAACAGAAATGAGAATTAAAGGATTTGGGACAGTGTGAGGATGTATGTTTCAGGGGTCGAAGACAAAAAGAAAATCAATCTGACAGGAACAGAGAACACCTGGAGCAAAGAAGTCTTCCACAGGTAAAGAGACTTGGTTAACAGTGAGTAACTAGAAAAAATGAGATACTTGAAGGATGGAAAGTTGACAAAGACAAAAAAGGCTATGGGGCCAAAAGAAAATTTAGGCCAAGAGGAAAGGGATAAAATAGTTGGGAGATAGGGGCGCCTGGGTGGCTCAGTCGTTAAGCATCTGCCTTCGGCTCAGGTCACGATTCCAGAGTCCTGGGATCAAGCCCCACATTGGGCTCCCTGCTCAGCAGGGAGCCTGCTTCTCTCTCTCCCACTCCCTCTGCTTGTGTTCTTTCTCTGGCTGTGTCTCTCTCTGTCAAATAAATAAATAAAATCTTTAAAAAAAAATAGTTGGGAGATAAAAAGGACTGAGAACAAGAAGGGCATGAACAGGACAGAAGAGTTATAGATACAGGAGACATCAAGAGGAAGGATGAGACTGTACAAGGAGGAGCAAGAGACCACAGAGAAGAGGTGGAGGCTATGGTTATACCACAACACTGTTGTTCAATTCTAAGACCTAACAGTCCTGAAAAAGATATACATTATATGCCTTTATTTCCAAAATATAAATGACTCAGGGGTGTTCAAACACAGAAAGATATGTCTGTTTATCTGCTATATCACTTTGAACATCCAAACTGCTCACTGCAGAAATGCGTAAGAATTTTAAAAGGTTATGGGCACCTAGCTGGCTCAGTATGTAGAGCATGTGACTTTTTTTAACTTTTTTTTTAAGATTTTTATTTATTTATTTGACGGTGCGGGGGGGGGGGGGAGCACAGGCAGGGGGAGTGGCAGGCAGAGGGAGAGGGAGAAGCAGGCTCCCCACGGAGCAGGGAGCCCGATGCAGGGCTCAATCCCAGAACCCTGGGATCATGACCTGAGCCAAAGGCAGCTGCTTAACCGACTGAGCCACCCAGGCACCCTGAGCATGTGACTCTTGATCTTGGGGTTATGAGTTCAAGCTGCACGTTGGGTATAGAGATTACTTAAAAACAAAATCAGTTAAGGGTCTGACTCTTGATTTCAGCTCAGGTCATGATCTCAGGATCATGGGATTGACCCCCACGTCAGGCTCCACACTCAGCAGGGAGTGTGCTGGAGATTCTCTCTCTCCCTCTCCCTTGGCTCCTATCCCCACACACGTGCTCTCTCTCTAAAATAAATAAATCTTAAAAAAAAAATTCTCTCTCCTTCTGCCACTCCCACCCCCCCCATAAAAAAGGATTTAAAAGGTTAAATTCATAAAATCGGAATTTTTTAATTTGATTCCTTAAAAACACTGGTAGGCATTTACCATGAAAGAGATGAAGCAAAGTAGAAGTGGGCAATCCCAATCTTTTTATAATCTGCTCACCATTCTGCTCTGCCAGTTTACAGAACTGGGGACTTCCTTCACTAGGAAAACAGTGTAATAGGATTTGCCTTCAAATTTGAAATAGCCAAACCACAACATAAGTATCAACTTGAAGTCTACTGACCCTTTGAAACATTAACAGGAACCTGAAATAGAGGTTAAAGTGTTTCTTGAATCCACACCAAATTAGTATCAAGCTCATGAAAATATTTTAAAATTCAAGAAATTTAAAATTCAAGTGTAAAATTTGTTTTAATTTTCTGAGCATTCTTCAATATAGTATAAAACAAGTTATCTACACAATAATGACTTTATGTGTCTATATTCTCAGGGGCATAATGAATCTACTAAATAAAAAAAACAAAATTCATTCAAAACAGGAATTTTGGAATCTAAAGATTAAGTAACTTTGCAAGTTCAGTGTTATGACCACAGATGAAACAAACACACAGTACCTTAGATGTGTGAATTTATGCACTCATCACTAAAAGCTGGCCAGGTGCCATCTTATCATTGATAGAATAGCTTCAAATTCCACTCAGAGCACAACTGCAGTTGCACTGAATCCAGCAGTATAAGCATGCCTGCATGTTATTATAAGGAATCGTGGAAAATTTCACAGGCTGACATCCAGAACGTCTGCGGTTCTTTTTCATATTTCTTTCTTCCTGCAAAGCAGTTATTAGACCAGTAGCTGTTTTATTTTTTTAAGCTGGAAATTTCCACTGTTTTTTTTTTTTAAACTAGCCTTCTTAAATGTAAATTGCAAAATATCCCAAAATTCCAGCATGACAGAAAGAATAATTCAGACAGAAAAGAATTAAAATAGAGATCTTCAAATTATGGTGAGGGGACTGGTAAGCAAACTAAGGTGTCACTCTTTTCAAGGGGAAAAAAAGAGGATCCAGGGAAAAATACTCAGGTGATTTAAGGTTCCAATAATTCAATATAAATACTAAATGTGATAAATAGCATATTGTGAAGCTGGTATTTTTCTCATTAGCTTGTAGGGGAGGCATTCAAAAGCTAATACATTCAGAATAGTTAAGGCACACAAACCATGAAAAGAGAAGACAGTATACACTGTAGCTTGGTGAGAAAGGACTACAGAGGTTAAGTCACAGAGATCAGTAAGGGTTAAAGAAGGAAAAATGACAAACCGGCATGGCTAAGATTCAGAGTTTTACAAAGGTCTTCAACACTTTTTCATTAGGATTATACCAGACTGAAATATCTGATGTTTTTAATCTTAATCTGTAATAATAAATGAGAAAGTAGACAAGAACTTATTGTTGCATTTTTACTAAGGAGGTAAAAAGACACATCAAGCTCCAGCCTATTTAAGATGAAAAATGACTTTTAATAGTTAAATACAGTAGAAAATTTACTGTGTTTAAGAACTCATATGTTCTAGGGGCGCCTGGGTGGCTCAGTCAGTTAAGCAGCTGCCTTCAGCTCAGGTCATGATCCCAGCATCCTGGCATCAGCCCCACGTCAGGCTCCCTGCTCAGCAGAGAGCCTGCTTCTCCCTCTCCCTCTGCCTGCTGCTTTGCCTACTTGTGTTCTCTATTTCTCTGTCAAATTAAAAAAAAAAAAAAAAAAAAGAACTGATATGTTCTAAATTAACAATTTTAGTTTTTCCTTCCATTTACATGAATAAAAAATGGGATTATAATAACTGCTAACCAAGCTTTAAAGCACTTGTTATTCCCCAAAATATATATATAACCAAAACTTGAGCATTAGTACACAGACACTGCAGATCACCAATAAAGATCTGCACCACCAAAGACTGTGAGAAAATATTTGCAAAATACATCTGATAAAGAGGTATATCCAGAAAATACATTTTAAAAAAGAAACTCTTAAAACTCAGTAACAAAAGGAGGGGAGATAGGATATATTGATACAAAGCAGATCAGCAGAACTTTAAGTAACATCTTACTCCCTAAGACTGAGAGTAAGACAAAGATCAAAGATATCTCCCCCAAACTGATCAAACTGATCACAATCAAAATCCCAAGACTGTCCTGGAAGCATTAGTCATTACAATAAAGGTAAAAGAAAGAAACAAAAAAAGGAAAAAAACAAAAAGCATAATTGCACAAAACTATTCACAAACAACATGATCACCTATGTATATAATCCTAAGCAAACTACATAAACACTACTAAAAAATGAGTTTAGCAAGGTTATAAAATATACAGGATATAAAAATTACTCATTTCTGTATACTAACAAAATTATTGGAAAGTTGAAATTTTTTAAAAACTATAATCACATTTTAAAATATGGAACTTGTGATAAATTTGACAATAAGAGCTATATGCTGGTAACTACAAAACACTAGGAGAAATTAAAGAAGACCTAAATAGAGCGATCTAGAAGACATAACATTTTTAAGAAATCAATTCTTCCCAAATTATCAATTGATTCAATGCAATCACAATCAAAACCACAACAGAGTGGGATCACAATCAAAACCACCCACAGAGATTTTGCAGAAATCAACAAGATTTTTCTAACAACTGTATAGAAATGCAAAGGGTGGGGCGCCTGGGTGGCTCAGTCGTTAAGCGTCTGCCTTCGGCTCAGGTCATGATCCCAGGGTCCTGGGATCGAGTCCCACATCGGGCTCCCTGCTCGGCAGGAAGCCTGCTTCTCCCTCTCCCACTCCCCCTGCTTGTGTTCCTGCTCTCGCTCTCTCTCTCTGTCAAATAAATAAATAAAAATCTTTAAATAAAAAAAAAAGAAATGCAAAGGGCGTAGAAGAGGCAAAACAAATGGGAGGGGGGAAGACAGAGTTGGATGATTTATCCTATCTGATTTCAAGACTGGGGTTAGGACAGACAGATAAACTGACCTGCACGTATTTGGCTGATTTTCAACAAAGGTGCCAAGTCAATGCAATGGCAAATGTATGGTGCTGGAAAAATTCAATAGCCATATACCAAAATATGAACCTCAACTCTTATCTCACACCATATACAAAAATTAACTCAAATGGGCATAAACTCAAATTTAAGAGCTAACACTATAAAACTTCTAGAAGAAAACATTAAGAGAAAATCTTAATAACCTTGTGTTGGGATAAGAATTCTTAAATGCAACAAAAAAGGCATGAACTATAAAACACAAAAATGAATAAATTGAATTCCAAAAACATTAAAAACTTTTGCTCTTCCAAAAAGTTATGAAAATGAAACGGCCTACCACAGTCTCAAATTATTATTTTTTTTTAGAGAGAACAGCATGCAAGCAGGGGGGTGCAGGGTGGAGCAGAGGAAGAGAGAGAATCTTAAGTAGGTTCCACACCCAGCATAGAGCCCAATGCAGGGCTCTTATCTCACAACTCTGAGATCATGACCTGAGCCAAAATCAAGAGTTGGATGCTTAACCAACTGAGCCACCCAGGTGCCCCTCAAATTAAATATTTCTAAAACATATATCCAAAAAGGGTTGTTTCTAAAGAACTCTTACATTTCAATTAGATAAACAACCCAACTTAAAAATGGGCAAAAAATATGAACAGACACTTGACCTAAATAAGTACATGAAAATATGCTCGACATTATTAGTCATTAAGGAAACTCGAATTAAAGCCACAATGGGGGCACAGGGGTGGCTCAGTTGGTTAAGCGTCTCCCTTAGGCTCAGGTCATGATCAAGCCCTGCGTCGGGCTCCCTGCTCAGCGAGGAGCCTGCTTCTCCCTCTCCCCACTGCCCCTCCTGCTTGTTCTCTCTTTTTCTCTCTCTCCCTCTCTCAAATAAAATCTTTTTAAAAAATTTAAAAATAAAGCCACAATGAAATACCACTATACACCCACTAGAATGGCTAACATTAAAAAGACTGACCATATCGAGATGCCTGGCTGGCTCAGTCAGTGGAGCCTGGACTCTTGATCTTCGGGTTGTGAACTGAAGCCCCATGCTGGGTGTTACTCAAAAATAAAAAAAATCTTTTAAAAAAAAGAAGGTGGAAAAAAAAAAAAAGACTGCCCATGCCAAGTGCTGGTAAGGATGTAGAATAACCAAAACTACCATACACTGCTGGGAGAAATGTAAGATGGTACAACCACTTTGAGATACAAGTAGCAGTTTCTTTTAAAAGAAAAATATTTTTAAGATTTTATTTTATTTTAGAGGCAGGGGGCAGGGAGAGAGAGAGAACTCAAGTGCATTGGGGAAGCAGGAGAAAAAGTCTCAAGCAGACTCTGCACTGAGCACAGAGCCCAATTTGGGGCTTGATCTCATAACTCTGAGATCACCAACCTGAGCAGAAACCAAGAGTCGGATGCTTAACCGACTGTGCCACCCAGGCACCCCAGTTTCTTAAAATTTTTAAGTGTTCGACATACAATTACTATATAACAGACATTCCATTCACTCAAGAGAAATAAAAGCCTATGTCACAACAAATCCTTGTATATAAATGTCAAAGAAGCTATATTTTTGATAACCAAAAACTGAACACAACCCAGATGTTCATCAACAGGTGAACAGATAAACTGGGATATACCTATACAAAGAAATAGCACTAATAGGGGCGCCTGGGTGGCTCAGTCGTTAAGCGTCTGCCTTTGGCTCAGGTCATGATCCCAGGGTCCTGCGATTGAGCCCCACATCGGGCTCTCTGCTCTGCGGGAGGCCTGCTTCTCCCTCTCCCACTCCCCCTGTTTGTGTTCCCTCTCTCGCTGTGTCTCTGTCAAATAAATAAATAAAATCTTTAAAAAAAAGAAAAAATTATCTGCCTATATTTGTGCGTTTTTCTGAATGTATGCTACACTTTAATATAAAATTTACCCAAAAATGTAGGAGAAATTCACTAAACTTAAAAGCTTTTAAGCATGTGCATTTATATGCCTTGAGTTAACAATGACTACAGTTAACAATAACTCTGAGACGGGATAGGGAGGTGGCTAGGAGACAGCTGAGGAAGGATGCCTTACTTTCCACTGTATTCTCTTTGGTACCTTTTTAATTTGTCCCATGTGTAACTGTTATATATATCAAAAAATATTTTTGAACTGAGACCATTTGCAACCAAAGCTCTGTATGAGTTGGGATTTTCATAATACAGAAATAAACTAGAGGCAGAGATGGATTTAGATCCATAATAGTTCTTCATAACCCAATTTCAAATTTTTATATTCATCACAGCAATCTCATTTTCACTGCCTTTATAACCAGCAAACAGTTTAAATTTCAACTTAGAAAATAAATTTTAATAAAATCACATTTTCTATTTTGAACAGGGTTTTGTAGAAGACTTCATTTGAAGGGAAAAAAGGACTCTACAGTACAAAAGACTATTAAATGAGATGATGTACATTAAACACCCAACCGTCCAAGCATACAGGCTTGAATAAATGGTAGCTTTTATCTTTTGTATCTAAGAATATGAATCAGAACACAGGAAAGAGAATTTTACTAGGATAAGAGCGGGGAAGACAGAACAAGGGAAACTTAACAGCAACTAGAGTACAAAATACATAGAATCAAGGAGATAATACTGGAAATGTAGATTAGAGTCAGATTATGAAAGGCTTTGGGAATTCCACGGGAAGGAGTTTAGTTTCATACTCTTAGATAATGAACAATAGATTTCATGCCTTCAAGCGGTCAAGCAAGAGAAGGGATAAATTTTTAAAAGATAAGTAAGAGGGGAGCCTGGCTGGCTCAGTTGGTGGAGCATGTGACTCCTGATCTTGGGGGTCATGAGTTCGAGCCCCACACTGGGCATAGAGACTACTTAAAAAGAAATAACAGGGCGCCTGGGTGGCTTAGTTGGTTAAGTGACTGCCTTCAGCTCAGGTCATGATCCCAGGATACTGGGATCGAGTCCCACATCGGGCTCCCGGCTCAGCAGGAAGCCTGCTTCTCCCTCTCCCACTCCCCGTGCTTGTGTTCCTGCTCTCGCTGTCTCTGTCTCTGTCAAATAAATAAATAAAATCTTTAAAAAAAAAAAAAGAAAGAAGAAATGTGGCTCTCATAAGCAACAGGTGAAAGTGTAAGTTTAGTATAATCTCTTTGGAAGCAACTAGGAAAGAACCATTAAAGTTTTGTGTTTTTTTAAGATTTTATTTATTTATTTGAGAGAGAGGGAGAGCACACAGGAGAGGGAGAGGGAGAAGCAGGCTCCTGCTGAGCAAGGAGCCCAATGCAGGGCTGGATCCCAGGACCCTGGGATCATGATCTGAGCCGAAGGCAGACGCCTAACCAACTAAGCCACCCAGGCGCCCCAGAACCATTAAAGTTTTAAATGTATGTTTCCTTTGATTCAGAAATTTCACCTCCAAAATGTCTATACTGAGATATACTCAAGCCTACACACAGATCTACATATAGTTCACTGCAGTAACAATCAAAATAGTAAAAGATTGGAAATAGCGATGCAGAACTGGTTAAAATAGGTTATACAAAATCCATCTGTACAATGGAATATTATATAGCCTTTTAAAAATGTGAGATAAAGGGGCGCCTGGGTGGCTCAGTCGTTAAGCATCTGCCTTCGGCTCAGGTCATGATCCCAGGGTTCTGGGATCAAGCCCCGCATCAGGCTCCCTGCTCTGCCGGAAGCCTGCTTCTCCTTCTCCCACTCCCCCTGCTTGTGTTCCCTCTCTCACTGTGTCTCTGTCAAATAAATAAATAAAAATCTTTAAAAAATAATAATAACAAATAAATAAAATAAAAATGTGAGATACAGAAGGCTCTCCAAGTTGTTTTGTTAAATGAACATAGTGGGAGCCCCATTTTAATCAGAAATAAAGAGGAGGGCGCCTGGGTGGCTCAGTCGTTAAGCATCTGCCTTCAGCTCGGGTTGTGATTCCCAGGGTCCTGGGATCGAGCCCCGCATCAGGCTCCCTGCTTGACAGGAAGCCTGCTTCTCCCTCTCCCACTGCCCCTGCTTGTGTTCCGTCTCTCGCTGTGTCTCTCTGTCAAGTAAATAAATAAAAATCTTTAAAAAAAAGAAAAAAGAAATAAAGAGGAAAAGAAGAAACAAAGAGGGAGAGGGAGAGATTAGGGAAAAAATACTGAAAAATACTGGAAAGAGAGACATCCACAACTATATGTAGAGAATATCCTCTAACTTCAGTAGCCTTTGGGAAGGGGGGTAGCTATCAAGACCAAAGACCTGGGGGACCATGATCCTCACTTTCTCAAGGTATACCTTTTTGTACTGCTTCAACTCCACCAAGTTTATGCCTCCTTTTCAATTTAAAAAAAACTTTTTTTTCTTTCACTGCAACTAAGCATTATAGAATAAAAGATGTGGGAAAGAGGGATCAGAAGCAGCAACTAATTCCCTTTAGATCTAACCCATCTCTTCCATTAAGTTTTCCCAACAATTCCAGTTGAAAACGACCTTTTCTTCCTCTGAACTTCTGAACCACTTATTTATGAATTGCTGCAACTGTATTTTTTCAATTATACTTATTTCTCAACTAGATTATAAGCTCCTATATCACAAAGGGCTTTTAACACCTACAGTGCTTAGCACAATTCTTTGTGGAGAACAGTGGTACTGAATAAAAACATTTGAACAACTCAGAGAAGGACTTTCCAGTCCTAGGGCATTTGGGAAATATGAATGTATTCTAAGACCCAGACATGATTTATCTGGGACAACTTTATGAGGGAGACATAGGTCCCAAGCAAATCTTTAGGACACTAATTTTATCTCAATATCCAGATAGAAAAGTGGACTTGAGAGTTAGAACTCTAGAAACTTTCATATCCAAACACCAAGCATTTGGGGGGACTTAAAATGAGTATGACTGAAAAAATAATACAGGATTTCAAAAGCTTATTATAGGAATAGTACCCACCTCAAAAAAATAGACAATTTGACTGAATCTGTCCTACCAATCAATAAATACTGACTCCTATGCATGTGAGGAGACAATAATATCAGAAAATAACCAAATTTTCCGTTGTGGTGGTCTGGGAAATTTACTTAAATGAGACAGGATCTGAACCGGACCTTAAAAGACTGGCCTACATAGCAAGGGAGAAGAGGCAGAAAGAAGCAGCGTGACTGAAATAAGGGGCAATAAAAATGGGAAAGATTAATTTTAAAAAGACTATGATAAGAACTGAATATCAGGTTAAGGATTTTGGATTGTACTGTGCAGATTTTTAAGCAAAAACTGTAATCAAAATGATGTTTAGTAAGTACAGAGAGGACTTAGGGAAAGAACAGAGACTACTTTGAAAGCTGTTACATAATCTAGAAATAAAGGGCTTGAACTACAGTTTCAGAAATTGTAATGAAAATATATTTAAGAGAAATGTATCAATAGGACTCTGCAAAAACAAAACCAGTTTATTCAAATCCACTCACTTAACATTTATTGAATATTTAAATGACCAAGTCTTAAAATACCTTACGTCTAAGCTCTTACTAATGATTTCTCACCAACAGACACTGCTCTCTCCATATTAAAATCTTACTCATTCTTCAAAGTCCTGCATCCTGATCACCTGGTCAGAAGAAGTCCCTTTCCTCCTCTGAACTTCTTGATCTTTAGAAGCAAAATAGATTGCCTTGTAGTGAAGTGATGTGAGTAACTGATTGATTGTGCACACTTGGAGGTCAAAACCTTTTTAACTCTCACAGTGCCTTAATACTACAAGCTTAATAAACACTGGTTAAGTATGTGTTTGTACGGCGGAGTGGGCAGTCGCCAAACAATAGCAAATTGAAGATGATTAAAGCTTAAGGCTAAAAGAACGGTGGTAGGAAAAGTCCGTTTAAAAAGTAACATGTGGGAGGTATCTCGTACTTTGAGGAAAGAAAAAGAAAACTGGAGTTTATTGGACAATTTCCCAATTCCAGGTTCACCTAATTTGGGATCCATCCACCTAAGGCTTCCACCATTCTAGATGTGGTTGTGCACTTTGAAAGTAGCTTCTGAATTCATTTTATTGATTCCTGATGAAATATTCTTAATACTTAACATAGTAATAGTTTTTGTCTTATTACATGAAGAAGATACTACTGGCCTTCCAATGGATGTAACGTGTGTAGTTATTCTTCTCATTGGCAAAGTTAGATTTTCCTAGATGCAGCCAAACACGTGCTCTGACAGCAAGGGGGCCAAACATCTTGGCTGGGATGAAAATCTTATAAAACACAACCACCACCAGACAGGTAAAGAGAAAAGAGATGAGCTTGGATGGAGCAGAATGTGTTTAGACAAAAGACACAATCTGGTGAAGAGAACACTGGGTAATCCTTAAAACATTTTCAAATAAAGTTGCTAAATTTCAATCTGGAAACAAAATCAAGCTGATACAGCTACTCTACAGAGTGACTTAAATTCAATAATCCATTTCACTGATGACAGCTTTACTGAGAGTAAAGAAAAATATGACTTCATTTTCTTACAACAAAAGGAGGGGACTGAAAATTCTCTCCCCCTCCCGCTTACAGAGGCACATGTATGCAAGCACACGCTTTACAGCTTAAAGCATATACTAGGGTGAAGTCAAGGGCTCAAAGTCATCCTACTCCAAACTGATGAGTCAACACTGAAAGATTACCATATCTGGTATAAAGAGCTTAATCCATTTAATGTTTGACCAAAACAATTTAAATATAAGGACATTCTACATATTTATAAAATGCTTCAAGTTTATAAAATTTTCTAATATAATGAGCCCTGGAAGACCACATACTCCACCCCCTTTGTTTCGTAAATTTTAAGACCTAAAGACTGATTTGCAGGAAGCTTACAGTACTAGCTTACAAATTATTCTCAACTCTTCACAGGTATCTCTTTTTTTTTTTTTTTTTTTTTTTGCGAGAGAGAGACAGAGAGAATGAGAGACAGAGAGCATGAGAGGGAGGAGGGTCAGAGGGAGAAGCAGACTCCCCGCTGAGCAGGGAGCCCGACGTGGGACTCGATCATGACCTGAGCCGAAGGCAGTCGCTTAACCAACTGAGCCACCCAGGTGCCCCAGGTAAGTATCATTTTTAAAGTAACAAGCTAACAAACGATTAGGTAACAAAAGGGGAAAATATTCAAAGGTTTTCACATGTAAATTTTTTTTATAGAAGTTTATTTTTAGTAATCTCTACCCCCAATGTGGGGCTCGAACTCATGGCCTGGAGATCAAGAGTCACATGCTCTTCCGAGTAAGTTAGCCAAGCCCCCGAGATTTTTTTTTTTTTTAATTAAAGTTGTTTTAAAACTGAGCGTATGATCATGCTGCTCTTTCCACTAGTAACAATTAATTCTCATTTATAAAAATGTCAGTTTAGGACATTTAGATTATGATAAACACTTCCTCTCAAAGTAAAAATAATTTGGTTTTAGATTTCACTTAAACAGAACAGCAAAGAATATTTACTCTAAAAGTCTCCCTCCCCCCCCTTTTTTTTTGTTAAAACTCTTTCTTCCCCTCCCCACGCTTTCTCCTCTTTTGTGCTTAAGTTCTCAAATGCATAAGATGGAGGAACAATACCACAATGCAACTGCAGGCTTCCTGCCTACTAGCCAGTCATTATTCTTGACTCAAGAACTTTCAAAACACTGCTTGGGTTGCTTTGAAATTCCCTCTTTCAGATTTTCCCTCCTTCATGGAACATCTATTTAAAAGAATGACTTCAAAAATGTCTTGCTACACCCAATCACAACTCTCTGAGATGTAAATGCCTTAAATTCGCCGAACACCAATCTGAAAGTACAGGGCAGGGGAAAAAAACTATTTCTGGCCAAGCATAATAGTATTTTTCTCATACATATATTAATCCTGTTTCTGAAAAATTCCGTATTTATGACTACAATACTACCATCACTTTTTTTTAAACACCATATAGATCTCTGTCTCGAACTACACTGGATCAATGGAAAAGGGCTACCTTAATTATTGCTGACAAAGTAAAGTTCACACCAAAATGAAGTATATTCATTTATTTTTAAAAAGTTACCAAGGGCAGGGGCGCCTGGGTGGTTCAGATGGTTAAAGCGTCTGCCTTCTGCTCAGGTCATGATCCCAGGGTCCTGGGATCGAGCCCCGCACCGGGCTCCAACCCCGCACCAAGGCTCCCTGCTCAGCGGGGAGCCTCCTTCTCCCCCTCCCTCTGCTTCTCCCCCTGCTCGTGTTCTCTCTCTCTATCTCTGTGTCTTGAATGAATAAATTAAAAAAATATTTAAAAAAAAAAGTTACCAAGGGCAGAAAAAATTACCAGCAGCAGTCACCTGGAAACCTGGGGAATTTCCCATTTCCTATGACCACACTTTGATGGTGGCAGTCGTACTTATAAGTTTATGTGGTTTTTGAGATAAACCAATGGTGCTACTCTAGACTGAGACATGTGGCGTAGGGAGGGGGGATAAATTATATACCCAGTTAAACATGTGTTCTTTCCTTTTTTAAAAGGCAAAAGCATTAAAAATGAATGTCAAACACATTGGTTCATGAGTAACAACTTGTCAAACTGTTACAATAAATAAAAATTTTTCCAACACCTCTAACAAAAACAAAGACAAATCTATTTCAAACAATATTCAAAAACGCTCAATCCCAGTACAACAAAATAATTTAGCTAGGCCCCTGGAGTTTGTTATAATGAGATTTAACCTGTACACTCAACATTCAATTAACCATGAGGCTTATCCTAATTGAGGATTATGCTGACTTCTGCAGTCTTTTCCCATCTATCCATCTACCACTCCTACTCAGCTGCTTAGCCACCAGAAGCAAAGCCCCAGGGAGCAGTAGATTATCCATTACTATGTGGTACTCATGCCAATATTCCCTTTTCATCTTTACATGGATGAGGAAGAGTTAAATTTAGTAATCTAATCAGCCTAGTTTCCAAAAAGTGAAACTTCAGAACCCTCACTCATAACCTCTAACCAAAGAAATTAAACATTTCAGAAGAATACCTTCATAGGTGACCAGCAGACAAGAAAAGTTACACTCAAAAAAAAGACTAGTCCATTTGCTCTTAAAATATTCTTTGAAATGGGTAAAGCCCGTTTGCCAGATAGATCAGACTTCTTTCCTTTGCCTCTAGGCCACAAAATTTACTACAGTTAAATAAACCTTTATTACTACCCCCCTGTAAATTGACCCAGGCAGGCTGGCAGAATCTACCAAACTGAGTTAATGCTGACAAAGTTGGGAACTGGCAGTATGTAGTCTAAGATTATCCAGTCTGTGGCTAAATCAGCCTCCTAGACAGCACAGGTCTTCCTTTCAACTCCTGCTGTGTATCTTCTGGCCATTTTCCTGTTCATTTAACAACTCTCCACCAGAAGGTAGGAAAGGGAAAGGCGATTAAATTCAAGTCAATTCCATCATTTGTTAGGAGCTGAAAATAAGGTTAGACTCTGGATAAACTGCACCCTTAACCCAAAACAATCTCCCAGAAACCCTATCAGAAATCCAATGGGCTAAATGAATTTACCCAGCAAACACTAACAAAATGAAGGAATAAGCCTCATTACAATAGAGCCCCTCCTCCACTTTAACGGAGAAATGTTCATTTTGTAATCCCCTCCCCCACCCCCAAAAAGCACTCAATAAAACAGAAGAAAATGCCTACGTTTTACTGCAGTACTCAATCTCAATGCTATCCGTGAGGATCTAAACATACAGTCACCTATTTCTTTAATCTGTTGAACTATGAGAAAGAAGAAAAGTTAATATACATTTCCAGTACTAATCTTCTGCTCTCAGAGCTTTAACCACTCAATAATGGAAAAAAAAAAAAAAAAAAAGAATATTCTACACTACAGAATATATAGTAAGTTCAAACCAAACTGGGACAGGTACTCTCTGGTTTAACCTGTGAGAAACTCGTCAACATGATCAACAATTCGTTTTTCTAGTCCTAGGTAGCATCAGATTTAACAACTGCATTAAATTGTGGTTGCTTTCCAGTGTAGACAGCCACTGGAGGCTATACTCATTCTAAACTTGCAACAAATCTAGTTTTCAAAAGTAGTCTACATCCTCAGGCCAAGGCCTGACATTATATAGTCTAAAAAAATGCAAAAGAAACCCTAAAGCCATTTATTTTAACACCAATTTGGCACAGAACAATAGTAGTTTGTTTTTTTATCTTACCCTACTGTCCAAACTAAAATATTTTTAAATTATTCTTTTAAAAAACTTCTCAAAAACACAGTAGTCTTTAAAAGAAACTATTCGAGGGGCACCTGGATGGCTCAGTTAAGTGTCTGCCTTCAGCTCAGTTTATGATCTCAGGGTCCTGGGATCAAGCCCCACATCGGGCTCTCCAAAATAGGGAGCCTGCTTCTCCATCTGCCTGCCCCTCTGCCTGCTGTTCTCTCTCGCACGCTGTCAAATAAATAAAATCTTCAAAAAAAATAAAAAATATTCTAGAATCATACAGTTAATACACAAAAGACTAAATAAAAACAATTTTAAAAAAAAAACTTCTCTTTATTATGTCCCTGACACGGTAAGGAAGTTTATTTCAAAAGACCAGTCAAGAAGGCTTTAGTAAGTGACCATTTCAAAAACTATTTTTTATTTCGCATAGCCTAGAAAAAGGATCCAGGGTCCAACAGTACACAGACTCCTTACTGGATGAATTCTAATTTATTTGTTGGGGGGGGAGGATTTATTGAAATAATTCTTAAATAGGGATAAGAATATATCCCTGATATAAGAAATCTTTTTTTAATTTTTTTTTAAAGATTTATTTATTTATTTATTTATTTGAGAGAGAGAGAATGAGAGACAGAGAGCATGAGAGGGAGGAGGGTCAGAGGGAGAAGCAGACTCCCCGCTGAGCAGGGAGCCCGATGTGGGACTCGATCCCGGGACTCCAGGATCACGACCTGAGCCGAAGGCAGTCGCTTAACCAACTAAGCCACCCAGGCACACTTTTTTTTTTAATTTTTTAAAGATTTTATTTATTTATTTGACAGAGAGGGAGAGAGCACAAGCAGGGGGAGCGGCAGCCAGAGGAAGAGGGAGAAGCAGATTCCCCGCTGAGCAGGAAGCGTGATGCGGGGCTCGATCTCAGGACCCTGGGATCATGACCTGAGCCAAAAGCAGACATTTAATCGACTGAGCCACCCAGGTGCCCCAAGAAGTAACTCTTGGGGGGGTGGGTGCACAGTATACTGAATTTCAAAATATAGTGAAATGATTTAATATAATTCCTAATAGCCTAAACTCTAGTATCATTGAATTTTTTTAATGAATTGTTAGTGTTGGTAAATTTCAAACCACCATTCTAAAACTTACAAAAATACAAAATCTGTTAATTATGCTGAGGCTGTTTTGCATTTTCAAAGCCTCTGTAGGTAAGGAATATTTTATGGTAAAAATATTTCATACAACTCCTCTAGAAACATTACAGCTTCCCATTTATTCCACAATCCTCATGTCCAAAATGTAGTTCTATATGCTAGAAGCTGGCATATACCTTTTTTTAATACTGATTGGACAATTAAGTCACTTCTATCAATACAGAAAATACCACTATAATTTAGGATCACAGGCAACCTAGATTACTGCTCATTTAAATGCAGAACCTGAAGCAACCTCCAGTGACAGGAGCCATAGCGTTCAATATCATTTTACATGTTACAAACAGAGGCTTCATCTTACATACAAACAATGAACCCTGGCAGCATTCTTCATCCTAAAGCCCCATAGATTGTTACTTCTTTAAGGGTGTTAGTACACAAGGCAACATAAGCAGTAAGTTCAGAAGCCCTTTCTTAATAGCTATCAACATTTGTTCAAGACAGTGAAAAGAAAACAATATTCCCTCCACATTTTCCCTTTCTCCTGTTCATTTTATTTTCCTGCTTTGGCACCCAACAAGGATATGTTTCAAGTAAAAATCTTAAAATAATTATTCCAAAGACCAAAGATACTCTAGAAACCAGTAAAAGTCACTGCCTCCAAGGAGCCCAAATTGGAGGGTTTAGAGGAGAGACTCATTTTTCAATGTTTGTGTACCTTTCCAGTTGGGTATTCTATCTGGTATAACCTAAATAGAGCAGTAATTTAAATTTTTTTCAAGAACATTTCATGAACTTCCAGATTTCCGTTTAACAGTTTATGCGGCATTCACAAGACCTATGTTTGGGGGTTTTTTGTTGTTGTTTTCTTTTGGGGGGGGGGTGGTTTTTTCCGTCATCCTCTATACAACCTGCTGCAACACATACTGAAGCTTTCTTGCAGCCAGGGACCAGTTAGGTGGATCCGAGGCCAGGCATTTAAATCAAGGAGATGCAGCAATCTCACTCAATACTACTACCGCTCACTCATCTCATTCAAATCCATTTAAACCCACTGCAGCAAGACAGCTGGTACTCGCCTTCCTGTTTCTTTACGGTACAGGCTTAATAACAAAAACAGGTTGGCTTTGAAGCGCTGCTCAAAAACTGCAAAAAAGGAAGTCTTCACATTCGGGAGGGGAAAAAAGAAGTTTCGACTTCGGGAGAATTTCATACCTTTCATGTCATTCCATTTAGGAATCCCGAACTCCTCCTGCTTAGTGAGATTCTGAAACGATGCTTTCTCCCTCTCACAACTGCTCTTTTGGTTAACTTTTCCACCCTAAGCGCCCTCAAACTAGAAGCAACTAAGCCTTCCAACGACTCATGGTTTTTTGGTTTTGGGGTGTTTGTTTTTTTAAAGCATGTGCAAGACAATTTAAATCATTATAAATTGAATCAATGTATGTAAGATCAGAGATGGGGACGGGAAAAATAGTACTAATAAAGACAGCCAAACCCCAAATTCGATCCGCCAACTTCCCACTTGCCATTTCCCAACCTTCACACCAGAGGTAGCAAAATGCCTTTTCACTGAGAAAACTGCGGAGAACCTACCCGTGCCCAAAATGAAATTCCGCAGATAATTCGTGTTAAAATATTAAAAACGCCCAAGTGAAGGAGGAAACACAGCAACAAAATGCAGCCCGATTCTGAGTGCGACGGGGAGGCTGGTGTGGGGGTCAGTGGGGTCTGTGCGGTTTCCCCCGCCCCCTAATTCTTCAGAATAACTGCGAAGGAGCCGAGGCAGCGGGAGGAGGGGGGCGCGGGGAGCGTTAAAGCAGCCCGAAGGGCTGGGAGAAGATAAAACTTTAGGGACAGGAAGGAAAAGCGGGCCCCCGCGGTCCCCCCAAACTCGTCGGGGTGACCCCTCCGCGCGGGGACCTCCTTGCACCCCCAAGGCGGCTGCCGCCCCACCTCGACTCCCCTTCCTCCGGCTGCGGGCCGCCCCGGACTGCGGAGAAGCAGCGCGGCCCCGACACCCCGAAACTATCTCAGCGCGCCCCCCTCTCGGCGCGCCCCTCAGTGCCTCCGCGGAGCCGCAGCCCCCGGCTCGCGGCAGCCCCGGGACTCGCCCTTTCCCTCCGCCTCGCACTCCACCCCCTCGCCCGCCGCCGCTCCTCCTTTATCTCCACTCACCGCCCGCCGCCATTTTCCTCGCAGCTCAGCTTTAAATCGGAAACTCGCCGCTCAGCCCGCAGCCGCCACCACTGCCGCCGCCACCGACTCAGCCGCCGCGGCCGCCGCCGTCGCTGTGGAGGGGCTGAGGCGGCAGCGCCTGGAGCCGCGGCGCGGGGGCCTCCGGGATATGTAGTCCCGAGGCCACGCCCAGCACTACCGGTCCCAGGGGGCCTTGCGCGGCCTGGGCGCTAGATGCCCCCGCTCCGCCCAGCTCCCGCGGCTCGAGGGCGTGGCGGTGTGGACCCTCTGGCCGCTCTCCCTCGATCGCTGCCTGGGAGCTGCGGCAGGGTCCGGAGGACTAGAATGCTGCTCTGGCCCTGCCCTTAATCTTGTCACACTTGCCTTCGTCCAGTAATATCTAACATTTACGGAGCGTTTATTGTGTGCCAAGCACTGATCCTCAAAACAAGCAGCCTTTTGGGATCGCTGTTACCCTCATTGTTCAGATGAGCAAACTGAGGCCCAAGGTCAGAAGCCACCGGGTTGTGCATTAGATGCTAAAGCCACTGGGCGAAAGGTTGTTTGGCAACAGTATATTCTCTATATATTCAGTCCCTAAGTATCATCCCACGGAGTAACTTGCTTTGCAGTGGACAGAACTGGCAGACACCACCTTAACCGGGAGATCTAATCACCAACACTATCGCTTAGCGTCACCAATAATGGATCTGATATTATGTGTCTCCTGATATGATGCAATGGGGATGGCATTATGCCTCCTCTGTAGAATCCTTGCCCAAATAATAGCTACCCTGAACCCAACTATAGAGGAACAATCAGACAAATCCAGAATGTGGGACAAAGGCTGCAAAACACCTTTCCTGAGCTCTTAAAAATACCAAAGCGGGAAAGAGGTGAGAACTAAACGCATTAGGTGAGCCTCGATTGGATCAAGGTTTTCTCCTTAATGTAAAAAGCACTTCGGGAGGGAAATTTTAATATGGACTATACATTAGATAATACTGTTGAATCAGTATTAAGTGTGTTGAGTGTGACTAGAAACAAAATCACCGCTTTATGCTACACCACAGCCATTTCCCACCGGGACCGGCAGTAGCTTCCTCACTGTTCTCCCAGCTTCCTTCCCTTCCAGCCTTTCAACCTGGAGTCCCTTCTCAACATAGCAGTCGGAGAGATCCTGGTAGAAACCAAGTCACTTTATGTCTGTCATCCAAATTCTTTGCAGTAACCTGTAAAGCCCCATACAACCTGTCTTTCCCCTCAGTCATCTCTCAGTTCTTGTCCAACTCACTGCTATATTCCAGGTCCACTGGACTCCTTGGGGCCCCTTCAACATGCCTAGCACACACTGGCCTCAGAGACCTTGCATTTGCTACTTCTATCTAGTTCACTTTTTCCCCTGGAAAGTTTACTTTTTTTTTTTTTTAACTCACCACCCTGTTCAAGACGTGAGCTGAGATCAAGAGTCGGACGCTTAACCTTAACTGACTGAGCCACCCAGGTGCCCCTAAAGTTGAAATCACTCCTTCCCTCATCTCCCCCATGGTCATTGTCCAAATATCACGTCTTCAGTGAGGCCTTCCCTGATTTCTCTATTTTATAAAGATTTCTTTTTAAAGATTTTATTTATTTATTTGACAGAGAGAGAGACAGCAAGAGAGGGAACCAAACAGGGAGAGGGAGAAGCAGGCTTCCCGCCGAGCAGGGATCCTGATGCGGGGCTTGATCCCAGGACCCTGGGATCATGACCTGAGCCAGAGGCAGACGCTTAACAATTGAGCCACCCAGGCGCCCCTATTTTATAAAGATTTATTTATTTATTTGGGAAAGCGAGACAAAGAGCACGGATACACACGAGCACAGGGGAAGTGGCAGAGGAGAGAATCTTTAAGCATACTTCCCACCAAGCGCTGAGCCCCACATGGGGCTTGATCCCAGGACCCATGAGATCATGACCTGAGCCTCAACCAAGAGTCAGATGCCCAACCGACTGAGAAACCCAGGTGCCCTGATTTCTCTATTTTAAATTCCTGACCACTGCAGTCCCAGCTTTCTCTATCCCTCTTCCCTGTTTCATTTCTCTTCATAGCACTTTTTATCATTGGAAACACCATATATTTTTGTTTACTTATGGCATTTAATACCTCTTTTCCTCACTAGATTGAAAACTCTGTGAAGGTAGGACTTCTATCTCTTTCATTCTCTGATGTATTCTCAATACCCATTACATAGTTTAGCAATAGTACTCGCTCAGACTGTATATGTTACTTGGGTCCAATCCCTCATCAGACAACAGATAATAAATACTATGTTAGATGTTGAGAACCCAGAGATGAATGCTAAGACCCGCATGAACTTTCTCTTGAACAATTGCAGCTGTCCTGCCACTCTCCTTGCTTCTCCCTTTAGTGATCCCATAAACCACTCCCCACACAGTAGCCAGGGGGATCTTTAAAAAATCATATACTAAATTATGTCACCTGAACATGTTCCAGTGACATCCTATTGCATTTGGGATAAAACGCAGGCCCTAATTGACTTGGTCTCTGCTTCCCTCTCTGACCTCAGGTTAATGTATCTTTTCTCATTTCTTTTTTTTTCTTTCTTTTTTAAAGATTTTATTTATTTATTTGAGAGAGAGAGAATGAGAGACAGAGAGCATGAGAGGGAGGAGGGTCAGAGGGAGAAGCAGACTTCCTGCGGAGCAGAGAGCCCGATGTGGGACTCGATCCCAGGACTCCAGGATCATGACCTGAGCCGAAGGCAGTCGCTTAACCGACTGAGCCACCCAGGCGCCCTCTTTTCTCATTTCTTACCCCATGCCACATACTAACATTCTTGATGTTTCCTGAACTTTCCAAGCATGCCTCAGGGACTTTCACTTGCTGTTCCCTTTGCTGTCTGGAATTTTCATTCCTCCTGGCTTGCTCCCTATTGTCATTCAGATCTCTGCTCCTTATTGTCATTGGGGTGGGTCTTCCAAACCCTAAGTTCCAAGAGGGCAGGAAGTTTGTTCAGTTCACTGCAGTGTCTCTAGCACCTAGATTAGTGTCTGGCCTACAGTAGGTATTTAAATATTTGTGAAAGAAAATAAATAAATAAATAAATAAATATTTGTGAAAGAGGGCGCCTGGATGGCTCATTCAGTTAAGCCTCTCTTGGTTTTGGCTCAGGTCATGACCTCAGGGTCCTGGGATGCAGCCCCGAGCTGGCTCTGTGCTCAGTGGGGAGTCTGCTGGAGATTCTCTCTCCCTCTCCCTCTGGCCATCCCCCACTCACAGATGTGCTCGCTCTCTCTCTCTCTCAAATAAATAAATAAATATTAAAAAATAAAAATAAAAAAATAAGTATTTGTAAAAGAAAGGGGGAAAAGAAGAAAGGAAAGAGGGCGCCTGGGTGGCTCAGTTGGTTAAGCAACTGCCTTCGGCTCAGGTCATGATCCTGGAGTCCCAGGATCGAGTCCCGCATCGGGCTCCCTGCTCAGCGAGGAGCCTGCTTCTCCCTCTGACCCTCCCCCCTCTCATGTACTCTCTCTCTCTCATTCTCACTCTCTCAAATAAATAAATAAATCTTTAAAAAAAAAAAAAGAAGAAGAAGAAAGGAAAGAAGGTAAAAAGGAAATCAATCTATCAATTCTATTAACATATACGTATGTTCAGCTCTCTGGTCTCAGACCTAGTTTGTGGCGAAATGACTAAACACAGCAAGAAGGTCGGAGTTGTATGTAAATACGGGACCGTTATGGTGCCTCCCACAGGAAAATGGTGAAGAAGATTGAAATGAGCCAGCATGAAAGTACACTTGCTCCTTCTGTGGCAAAACCAAGATGAAAAGAGAAGCTGTGGGGATCTGGCGTTGTGGTTCCTGCCTGAAAACCGTCGCTGGTGCTCCCGGACCTATAGCACTGCTTCTGCCATCAAGGTAAAGGCAGCCATCGGAAGTCTGAAGGACTCAAGAGACCAGTAGAAGCTCCACCATTTGAGACATTGCTAGCCTATAATAAATGGGTTAATTTATGTAACCAAAATATGTACATATATAAAAATACATATGTTTACACAAAGTGGCACTGATATTAACAATTAAAAAAATAGGGCGCCTGGGTGGCTCAGTTGGTTGGGTGACTGCCTTTGGCTCAGGTCATGATCCTGGAGTCCCTGGATCAAGTCCCGCATCGGGCTCCCTGCTCGGCAGGGAGCCTGCTTCTCCCTCTGGCCCTCCCCCCTCTCATGTGCTCTCTGGCTCTCTCATTCTCTCTGTCTCAAATAAATAAATAAAATCTTAAAAAAAAAAAAACAATTAAAAAAATATATGTTCAGGGGCGCCTGGGTGACTCAGTCGTTAAGCATCTGCCTTCAGCTCAGGTCATAATCCCAAGGTCCTGGGATCGAGCCCCGCATCGGGCTCCCTGCTCCACGGGAAGCCTGCTTCTTCCTCTCCCACTCCCCCTGCTTGTGTTCCTTCTCTGTCAAATAAATAAAATCTTTTAAAAAACAAAAAGTATGTTCAAAAATAGGGAGGCAGACCATAAGAGATGCTGACCTTTAGTAAACAAACTGAGGGTGGCTGGAGGGGAGGTGGATGAGGGGGATGGGGTAACTGGGGGATGGGCATTAAGGAGGGCATTAACAGATGAACACTGGGTGTTATATGCAACTGATGAATCATTGAATTCTACCACCAAAACTAATCATACAGAATATGTCAACTACACTGAATTTCAATAGAGAATTAAAAAAAAATAAAAAACAAAAAAATTTTTAAATATGTACAAGTTGTTTGAGAACCCAAGAATAGAGCTTTTAACTCAAGGGGTATCGGAAAAGGCTTCCAGGAGGAAGCAACTTCTGCGCTGACTTTGGCAGGGTTTTGATGGCAGCTGTTCCTAATCCCGTACTGAGCGACATCTGGGAAACACTCTTCTAGACTTAAAATCTAAGCCACATGAGTGACACGCTGTAGTAAAGAGTTTGTGAAGATGCCTGCTATCATTCCTTCCTGTTTGCACAAGCTACTCCTCCATCAAGAGGTAGACTTTATTTCCTCTTCCTTGAATTGGGGTGGCTCTAGGACTGTTGGATGAATGGAAACGGTGGACATTATATGGTAGGACTTTCAGGTCGTACCTTATGATGATTGGCAGCTTCCGCTTCCTTCCTCCTAGAACCACCATGTTATGGGAACCCCAAGCCACATGGAAAAAAAGTGAGGCAGTCCAATCGACAGCCCCAGCTAAGATCCCAGCTAGTAGTAACTGCCAGCCATATGAGTCAGCCTTTTTGCACGTTCCAGTCCCTGGGGGCTCAGGGAAGACAGCTCCCACCAACAACAGAAGAACCACCCACTGAGCCAAATCAACCTACAATGTCATGAGAGATAATGAAATGGTTGGGCTTTAAACCACTGAATTTTGCAGTGATTTGTTGCTCAGCAATTGATAATCGAAACACTCTGCATATGTGGACTTTTGATGACCTGTGGCAAGAACCTTCAGTAGGCAGGAAGAGTAGTCTCAAATCCTGAAACTACCCCAATAAAATTGGCTTGGCCTAGGGACACAGAAGCATAAACACTGTGAGGATGAGATCAGAAGGTCACCTAGCTAAAGCCCTCCAAAAATGAAGAGATTCCTCCTACAACCTTTCTGATTTCACAGAGCCTCTGCTTCCATGCTCCCAGGATGGGTGCTCATTTCCTCAAGGGCAGCTGTGCTGGTCAGGGCTCTTGGGCTGCAAGCAACAACAATAGACTCTGGGACGGAGTGAAATGATAGGCAGGAACTCACAGAATCAAAGGGAAGACTAGAGGATCAGGCCAGAAATGTCAGAAACCAGGGGAAAAGAAGATCCTGAATATCTTTTCTGGAATCAGCAGTAAATCTAGAGATCAGTCTTTTTTTTTTTTTCTATATTCTCATCACCCTATTCCAAGATTCAAATTCAAAAGAGGAATTTGTCCAGGGGTGCCTGGCTGGCTCAGTTGGTGGAGCATGTGACTCTTGTACTCGGGGTTGTGAGTTTGAGCCCCACCTTGGGTGAAGAGATTACTTAAAAATCTTAAAAAAAAAAAAAAGGAATTTGTTCAATTGGTCTAGCTTGTGTCACATGTTGGATATGCAAGTAACAGGCTACTAGACCAGTAATCATACTAACTAGCCTACCTACAATTTACTCTCAAATAATTCAAGGGGGGAAAAATACACACACACACACACACACGGAGAGAGAAAGTGCATGTGAGCAAATGTGGCAAAATTTTACCAGTTAGTAGATTTAGGGGCGCCTGGGTGGCTCAGTCAGTTAAGCATCTACCTTCGACTCAGGTCATGATCGCAGGGTCCTGGGATCCAGCCCTGCGTCGTGTGGAGCCCCTTGTGGAGCCCAGCATATGGCTCCCTGCTTATCGGGGAATCTGCTTCTTCCTCTCTTTCTGCCCCTCCCCCTGCCGATTGTGCTCTCTCACATGCTCTCTTTCTCAGATAAATAAATAAAATCTTTAAAAAATATATTTGAAAATAATTAGTAAATCTACATTCAGGGTATGCAGGTGTTTATTGTATTAGTGAAATTTTTCTGTAGACTTGAAATTTTTCAAAATAAAAAAGTTTGGGGGGAGAAACTTCTGGCAGAAAAAAAGATAATCCTAGCCAGCACTCATAGAAACCTTAGACTTACCAGACACAAGTCAAAGTCCATTGCATATATTAATTCATTTAATCCTTGTGCTAACCCTAAGCAGTGGGTCTTTTAGTATCTCCATTTTACACATGAATAAATGGAGGCATTGAACAAATTAGTAACTTGCCCAAGGGTATAAACTCCTAAGTGCTGGAGTCAGGAGGATATAAACCCAGACTCACAAGCTCAAGATCTTAACTATTATGCTTTATTGCCTCTCCATAGATGCATAAACAATAAAAACATTTAATTGTCCCATATAATATGTCTAGAGGTAGACAGTTCCAGAGTGTGTTCATCAAGAACCAGGATGAGAGGGCACCTGGGTGGATCAGTCTGTTGAGCATCTGCCTTCAGCTCGGGTCATGATCTCAGAGTCTTGGGATAAGCCCTGCATGGGGCTCTGTGCTCAGCGAGGAGTCTCCTTCTCTCTCTACTTCTGCCACTCCCCTGCTCATGCTTGCTCGTGCTCTCTCCCCCTCTCGCTCTCTCTCTCTCTCAAATAAATGAATAAAATCCTTACAAAAAAAAAAAAGAGCCAGGATGTTACAATCTTTCTGTTCCACCATTTTCAGCATATTGGCTTTCTGTCCTTAGTTTATTGCCTCATGGACACAAGATGGCTGCCACAGCTGAAGAATCACAGCAATTCACATGCCAGTTCAAATTCAGGAAGCAGAAAAGTGATTAGGTGTCAAGAGAGATGCCATATCTCTCCACTTTTCTTTCAGACTGAAACTCTTTCCCAAAAGTTTCTGGCTCCCCCTCACTGCCCCCTGCCCCCACAGCAAATGTCCCCTTACATCTCATTATACTGGAGATATGGGCCCCATGGGGACCCCTGGCTGCAAGGGGATCTGGGAATCCAAGCATTTACTATTTCAACCATGCACTTTGAGGGGATGAGTGAATGTTTCTCAGTTGTTTGGTGTAGCCCAGAGCTTCTGCTTTTGTCCCTGCCCCCCTCACGGTCCCCTGCATTCTTCCTTCTTTTATTGTGTGACAATATAGCCTAGTGGTTAAGAGTGTGGGCTTTGGCACCCACTGCCTGACTTGCTCAGCTGGTTCTGCTACTTATAAACCTGTGTGATAATGACTGGTTGCTTGAACTTTCTGTGCCTCCATTTCCTAAAATGGGAAATAAAATAACTCCTATTTCATATAAGGATTAAATAAAACAATACAGTGAAAACCCTAAAAACAGTATCGAGCACAAAGTACACCTTCAATAAATGTTAATAATGATAGCGTATGGCAGGTCCAAACTCAGGGCTTGCAGGAATTAATACCCAAAGGTTAGTAACAATTTCCTCCTCCCCCCCGCCCCTCCCTGCCCATTTTGCCTCTTTATACTTACTACAGTCTGAAATTGCCCTGCAAGTGAAAATAGACTGCTTGTGTGGATATCTAAGCCCTGCATCTGCCTAAAACTCTGTTTTGAAATATGCAATCTGAAAATGAGCTGGCCCGGGACCAGGCTCCACCCCAAGGCTATGTGTACTCTGAACCTCTCCACTCCTGGCTGGGACACACAGCTGAGGGGGAGTCAGACAGACAGGCAGAAGAGACTTAAGACCAACGAACGCTTTATTTGTTGTTTTGCTTAAAAGGGGAAAACACCTCTGTGAAGAATCACATTTAAGGCAAATTTTTGGTGAGTAAAGAGCAGCCTGAGCTTTCTGACCCGGAGTAACCTGGTTCACACCTCTTGCTTTAAACCTGGATCAGGGGTTGGTGACCTGTGATTTTTGTTCCAGAGGTGTCGCATGAACCAGTTGAAATTGGCACCTGGACTGGCTACAGTAGGCTTGCCCGTCCCCACTACCGGCAAATGACTCTACACAGGTGGAAGAATCTTAAGCCCGGCTCACTTTTTGCTTTTTTTTTTTTTCTTTCTGAGACTTATTAAATGTGTTTGCTTTGGGAAAAATTAGTTTGCTACCAAATGCTTAAAAAGTACCCATTGTGGGAGCGCTAAAGGTAAAAAAAAAAAAAAAAAAAAAAAGGCATCAGCAAGTTGGAGGTGAAATTGGAACTTCCATACACTGCTGGCAGGACTATAAATGGTGCAGCCACTTTGGATAACAGTTTGGCAGTTCATCAAAATGTGAAACATAGAGTTGCCCTATGATCCAGCAATTCCACTCCTAGGTATATTCCCAAAAGAATTTAATACGTAAGTCCACGTGGGCGTCTGGATGGCTCAGTCAGTTAAGCATCTGACTCTTGGTTTCAGCTCAGGTCATGATCTCAGGGTCATGAGATCGAACCCCACATCGGGCTCCCGGCTCAGCGCAGAATCTGCTTGAGATTCTCTCTCCCTCTCCCTCTCCCTCTGCCCCTCCCGCTTGTGCTCTCACTCTCTCTTTCTAAGATAAATAAATCTTTAAAAATAATAATAAATAAAAATAAAACAGGGCGCCTGGGTGGCTCAGTCATTAAGCATCTGCCTTTGGCTCAGGTCATGATCCCAGGGGCCTGGGATCAAGCCCCACGTTGGGCTCTCTGCTCAGCGGGAAGCCTGCTTCTCCTCCTCCCACTCTCCTTGCTTGTGTTCCCTCTCTCGCTGTCTCTCTCTTCAAATAAATAAATAAAATCTTTAAAAAAAAAACCAAAAACATAAGTCCACTCCAAAACCTGTACAGAAATGTTCGTAGCATTTATTCATAATAGTCAAAAAATGGAAACAACGCCAATGACCATCAACTGATGAATGGTTCAACAAAAATGGTTCAACAAAAATACCCGCTCAATGGACTGTCATCAGGCAACAAAAAGGAGTGAAGTACTGATTCATCCTATAACATAGGTGAACCTTGAAAACATCATGCTAAGTGAAAGAAGCCAGACATATATCACACGATTCCATTTATATGAAATGTACAGAATTGGCAGATCTAAAGAAACAAAAAGTAGGTTAGTGATTGCTAGGGACTGGAGAATGGGGGCATGGGGGATGGTGGCGAAGGAGGGGTGCAGCATTTCTTTCTGGGGGGATGAAATATTCTGAAATTAAATAGCGGTAATGATGGCGTGACACTATGGATATGCTAAAAAAAAAAAACACTGTGGCATACCCTTTAAAAGGGTGAATTTTATGGCATGTGAATCATATCTCAATAAAGCTCTTTTTTAAGCGTCCATTGTGGTTAATGCAGTTGTGAAATTAGTAATTTTCACATTTTCAGAGATATGAAAAGAAAACATTTTTAAATAATGGTAGGGGCGCCTGGGTGGCTCAGTCCGTTTAGCAGCAGCTTTCGGCTCGGGTCATGATCCTGGGGTCTTGGGATCAAGCCCCACATCCGGCTCCCTGCTCGGCGGAGAGCCTGTTTCTCCCTCTCCATCTGCCTGCCACTCTGCCTACTTGTGCTCTCTCTCTGTCTCTCTCTCTGTCGAATAAATAAATAAAATCTTTAATAAATAAATAAATAAATAATGGTAGAAAATCCGAAGGTATAAAGTGGTATAGAGTAAAAAGAAAGCTTCTCCCTACTCCTGTTCACCAGTCGTCCTCTTTCCAAGGATTACCACCATCACCATCTCCTTTTTTTTCTTTTTTAAATATTTTTAATATTTTATTTAATATTTTAATATTTTATTTTTAAGTAATCTCTACACCCAACATGGGGCTCGAACTCACGACCCTGAGATCAAGAGCCAGCCAGGTACCCTGACCATCACCATGTCCTTCCAGGGATAGTCTACACCTACACAAACTTATAGATGTGTTGCTTCTTATATAAACAAGAGCATACTGTCCACAATGTTTTGCCCCTTATCACTTAGTAATGTATCATGAAAATTTATTTGCAAGGACCTTATCATAAAGTACATAGAGAGCTGTCATGCTTTTTTTTATAAGTATGTGGATGTTATTAGTAGACATTCAGTTTGTTTCCTTTCTTTTACTATTACAATGAATTTCCTTGTACCTCTCTCTTAAAAGCAACATTTTAACAGGTACTAGTAATCATAAAATATAAAGAAGTAGAGATCTTATTAATGAAGCCTTTTTTTTTCTTGAGAGAGGAAGGGGATGAGAGGAGCAGAGGGAGGGAGAGAATCTTTTTTTTTTAAGATTTTATTTATTTACTTGACTGAGAGCATGCACAAGCAGGGGGAGTGGCAGGCAGAGGAAGAGGGAGAAGCAGACTCCCCACTGAGCAGGGAGCCTGACATGGGGCTCAATTCCAGGACCCTGGGATCATGACCCCAGCCGAAGGAAGACGCTTAACCTACTGAGCCACCCAGGCACTGCTTTAATGAAATCTTTCTAAATGAACTTCATGATGTCAAACTTAGGACCCTCCCAGCACTAGCAGAGGAATGGGACCAGAGGGGGCCATGAGAGGAGACAGAGATGTTCTCTAGCAATGGTCATGTTTTGGATCAAGGCAGCTCAAAGTTCTGAAATGGAAGAATCACCGAAGTTGGAGCTTTTTTTTTTTTTTTTAAGATTTTACTTTTTTATTTGACAGAGAGAGACACAATGAAAGAGGGAACACAAGCAGGGGGAGTGAGAGACGGAGAAGCAGGCTTCCCACCGAGCAGGAAGCCCGATGCGGGGCTCGATCCCAGGACCCCAGGATCATGACCTAAGCTGAAGGCAGACGCCTAACGACTGAGCCACCCAGGCGCCCCTGGAGCTTTTGTTTCAGATGGGAAAAGACATCTTTGAAGATGGCCACATCAAGTGTCTCCAATAGGCAGTACTGGAGTTGGCTTCAGGAGACGATATGTTTTCCAGATAGTGAATCAAAACCCATTTGTGGGTTTGGAAATCAACATCATGGGATTTGCCCACTATTTTAAAACACGGTGATGGAATTTTATGAAATATCAGAGTGGATCTCCCATAATACGCGTTGTTTCTTAAAATTTTTATCTCAAGTATATTTAGAAGTGTGAATACTGAATCACAGTGTGAAATATATTCGTCACTGTGATTCACAGTCAAATGCTTAAAGGCAGTGAGCAAGGAGGGCGACTTTTTGGCCCATACATTCTCTTTCATAACCCCAAGCCTTTTTGCCAGAATCAGTATATAAAACTGAAAACCAAATCCCCCACTCCCTGCCCATTCCCCGCCCAGCCAAGGATAAATTCAAGCGACAAGTGGGTAGGCGATGGTCTGTGAGATGGTGGCCTTGAGGAACCAGACTCAATCCCACCCCTTCCCCTCCAGAGAAGGATAAATTTGAGGACACGCCGGCAAAATCTTCCCACCTTGGCTTTGGGGCTATTTTTACATTTTCCCTCTCACTGTCCCTCCTCTTTTTGCTTTCTTTTTAAATTCCACAAACAAGGGGCACCTGGGTGGCTCAGTCAGTTAAGCGTCAGACACTTGATTTCAGCTCAGGTCGTGATCTCAGGGTGGTGAGATCCAGCCCCGAATCAGGGTCCACGCTGGGCGTGGACCTGCTTAAGACTTTTTCTCTCGGGGCGCCTGGGTGGCTCAGTTGGTTAAGTGACTGCCTTCGGCTCAGGTCATGATCCCGGAGTCCCGGGATCGAGTCCCACATCGGGCTCCCTGCTCAGCAGGGAGTCTGCTTCTCCCTCTGACCCTCCTCCCTCTCATGTGCTCTCTCTCATTCTCTCTCTCTCTCAAATAAATAAATAAAATCTTTAAAAAAAAAAGACTTTTTCTTTCTCCCTCTGCCCCTCCCCCACCCCTCTCTCTGTCAAAAAAACAAATAAAAGTACATGAATAAATTAATTAAATTAATTCCACAAACAAGATGCCAGGTAAAATCCCTTGACCACACAACTACTCTCCCAGAGCCAACCGCCATTACCAGTTTCGTAGGTGTTAATTTAAGAGATGCATTTACAAATGAACACACATATAGAGAGAGAGATACATTTTTTTTCTTTTTTAAGATTTTATTTATTTATTTATTTATTTGAGAGGGAGAATGAGAGAGAGAGAGCATGAGAGGGGGGAGGGTCAGAGGGAGAAGCAGACTCCCTGCCGAGCAGGGAGCCCGATGCGGGACTCGATCCTGGGACTCCAGGATCATGACCTGAGCCGAAGGCAGTCGCTTAACCAACTGAGCCACCCAGGCGCCCCGAGAGAGAGATACATTTTTGTAACACAAATGATGGTACACTATATGCTCTACTTTGCCCTTAACTTTTTTCACTTTTGGTGGGTATCTGGAAGGTCTTTTCACACTGGAACACGCTGAGCAGCTTCATTATGTTTTACTGGCTGCCCGGCATCCCATCATATGGAATCTCAAAAGCTTTTAAAGGTTGGCTGACCCCAGTCTTGGAATTGCAGTTTCCTTCTTTTTTTTTTTTTTTTTTTTTTGATGAAGTTAGGTTTTAAAGTGATGACAGTGAGCTTATTTAAAGGATAAACCTTCTTCTAATTATTTAGTAATTATAGAGTAGGAACATCGGAGGAATGGATGTGTTGGGGCATGAAAACGATTATCTATGCCAGGGGTGAATGTATAAGCCAAGAGAAGAGTCTAGCTTAAAAAAAAAGAATTTTTTTAAACCACCCTCTGGCTATTATCAATCAACTGGATTGCAGAGTCTGTTAAGGATAGTCATTATAAAAAAAAAAAAAAGGCTAAGCCACTATGCATCAATTATGATGACTGCCCCACCCACGGGTCCCTTCTAAAGGAAGGGCAGAAGTCACTGTCTTTGGTACCTACCATTAACTGGTCACTTCTGCTCACGCCACTGCTGACTGGCTCACAATTGGGCATCAGCTCCAAGAGCAGCCAATGCATGGGCTGACTAGTGGTTTTTGAGGTGGCTGGGCGCAAAAATATTGGGCCAAACAGGAAATAGGTTGATTTGTCAGATTTCCATTCAGTGTGAATTTGAATTAGAAACTATAGAAGTGGGGGCACCTGGGTGGCTCAGTCATCAAGTATCTTCCTTCAGCTCAGGTCTCAGGTCATGATCCCAGGGTCCTGGGATGGAGCCCTGCATCGGGCTCTCTGTTCAGCGGGAGGCCTGCTTCTCCCTCTCCCACTCCCCCTGCTTCTGTTCCCTCTCTCACTGTGTCTCTCTCTGTCAAATAAATAAATAAAATCTTAAAAAAAAAAAAAAAGACTATAGAGGGGGCGCCTGGCTGGCTCAGTCGGAAGAGGGTGTGACTTTTGATATTGGGGCTTGTGAGTTTGAGCCCCTCATTGGATGTAGAGATTACATAAATAAATAAATACACTTAAAAACAAAAACTATGGAGTGAATCAGCTAGTTAATAAAAGGATTTGCAACTGAAGGGCTAAAGAGCAGAGAGAATGGACTAGGGTGGGACCTGAAGAATAGAAACTGAATATTCAGAGCTAGGAGGCAGAAAGAAGATACTGAAAAAGAAAAACGGGGTGCCTGGGTGGCTCAGTCAGTTAAGCGACTGCCTTCGGCTCAGGTCATGATCCTGGAGTCCCGGGATCGAGTCCCGCATCGGGCTCCCTGCTCGGCGGGGAGTCTGCTTCTCCCTCTGACCCTAACCCCTCTCATGTGCTCTCTCTCTCTCTCAAATAAAAAAAAGAAATAAAGAAAAAAGAAAAAAGAAAAAAAAAAAGAAGAAAAGCGAAGGTAGTTCCTCCCCAGCAATAGAGCAGGCTCAGAGAACCTGACCCGCCCCACACAAAAACATCTGACAATTCTGGGTAAAAGATAACAAACACTCTTTCAAGAGAAAAACTGAGTTCACAAGAAAGTGAGGGAAATCCCCACATGCCAAAAAACAAAAATGGAACTGAAAACCAAACCAGTTAAGGGCACACTGATACTGCGAGAGCCAGAAGAGGGAGGCGTTGAGGGTCTTGGGTTGAAATGCAAATGAGAGCACAGTAAGTGAGGTCCTGGGCTCTTAGGGTCCCCAAGTACAGCCTCCAGAAACAGTCCTCCTTGAGCCAGGACTCAGCAGACAAGTCGAGACGCGATTAGACCCCCAGCAGATAGGATGTGAGGATAGGAACCCTGGAAGAGATGGGATATAATAGAGTGGCCTATAAAGACAGAAAAAAGGAACCAAAATATGAGAAAAGGACAACATATTTCATGTATATAAAGATAAACGAGTTTGACCAAGAACCAAGCAGCATAGAGAGTGAGAAGCTGGTAGGTGCCAGGGAGGGAAACAAGACGCCCCATCGAGACCCAGAGATAGAGAAAGTAATTGAACTTGGTGAAGGGCAGAGCGCTAACTTCGCTAGAGGCATGGTGGAAGCCTGTGACCATGTGGCCAAGACCAGCCGAACTCGGAGTGCCTGGGAGGCCTTCATTCACTCACCTTCTGACCTGAGTGCTTATTAAGTGCTGTTTTTATTTCCCGTGGCAGCTATGACAAATTGCCACCGAGTGGCTTAAAGCCACACAAATTTATTATCTCACAGTTGGGGATGTCAGAAGTCTGGAGTGGGTCTTATGGGGCTAAAATAGAAGACTGCATTCCTTCTGGAGGCTCTAGGGAGAATCTGTCTCCTTGTTTTTCCAGCTTCTAGAGGCTGCCCACATTCCTTGGCTCAAGGCCCCCCTCTATCTTCAAAGCCAGGAGTCCCATCAGTCTTACCCCTGCTTCAGTTGTCACATCTTCTCTCTGACACTCCAGCTTCCCTCTTATAAGGACCCCTTATGGTTACATCAGGCCCACTCAGATAATTCCAGATAACCTCTCCATCTCAAAATCCTTAACTTAATCACATTGCCAAAGTCCCCTTTACCGTGTGAAGTAACACGCATGCACTTATTTTAAAATGGGAAATAGCAGGGTGAAGACAGACCAGCTCCCATAAAGCTTGAGTTCTGGGTTGGGGGTGGTGGTGGAGAGACAGGGAAGAGGGATGGATAATCCCAAAGCAAACACAAAAGTAAGCAAAATCATTACAGAAAATGACCAAGGCTAGGAAAGAAATAACTACAGGGTGACAAAACAGAGGTTGGGGGCTGGTGAGGCTACCTTAGGTTGTCAGGTCAGGCTCCTGAAAGGAGATGACATTTGAGGTGATGCAGGAATGGTGACAAGACAGGAGCCTTCAAAATATCTGAGGGAAGGGAACTACAGGCAGAGGGCACAAAGGTGGGGGTTCACCTGGGGCATCCCGGGAGCAGCAGGATGGCAGCATGACCAAATGGGTAACAAGAGATGATCCTGAGTCTGTTCCTTCTATGAGGTTTCTTTAATCCGCTCTTGCTGGCTTTCTGTAAGGATCATGGAGGGGAAAAAAGATTATGCCACAGGCAAGATTCCAGTGAATTTTTTTTTTTTTTTTTTTACAGTATATGGGACTTTATTAAATAAGATACAGATTCAGGGCAAATGAGAAGTGAAGTACAGAGGCAAACTACTATCAGCAAATGATCTGAGCCAAAACAGCTCACAGTAAACATGAAGAGAATGCAGTAGGACTCCATGTGAATACAGATGACGCTAAATGGGAAAGCAAGAGAAAAGGGAGCACAAGGAGGAAAGAAAAAGACATAACAATTTGTGAGCCGTCTCAAGCACCAAGAAAATTTCATTCTACTGTTGGGCAGAGGCTGGGAACAATGAGTGCAGTCTTGTGCGGCCACGTGCACCAGTTAATAACTGAAGCACTGGCTCCAGGGAACCAGATCATGACAATCAGAAGAGACACAAGTCTAACAGAACCCGATGGTTAGGTCAGCAGCCTCCAGCAAGCTAGGACATGAATTTCCTGCAAGCTGTCTCCAGCTACAGAACCGTGCATATACTTAACTCATTTAATAGTAAGTGAAGAGACACAGTTAAGTACACAAAAGCAAACCATTTACCACCTACTACGTAACTTACTTTTTATTGAAAGTATCTTGCATTCGTGATGGATGCTTTCTAGGTTTTGCCAGGCATTTTAACGTTAAAGGTTAAATTATTTTTTACATGCAAATAGTGTGAAGTTTCCCCCACATGGGATCCATGATTTTAAGAAGATGACATAACCACATGGGTTATTTGTCTTTTTTTTTTTTTTTTTTAAGATTTTATTTATTTGACAGAGAGAGACAGCGAGAGAGGGAACACAAGCAAGGGGAGTGGGAAAGGGAGAAGCAGGCCTCCTGCGGAGCAGGGAGCTCGATGCGGGGCTCGATCCCAGGACCCTGGGATCATGACCTGAGCCAAAGGCAGACACTTAACGACTGAGCCACCGGGCACCCTGGGTTATTTGTCTTTTTTAATCGAAAAGCTAACAGACTGGCTAGTTATATTCCCCCCAAAACCACAAACTGAGTAGTAACTGAGTCTCTAACCAACATAGTCAAAGCTGAGGATTAAAAATGCAAAAACAAGTCCTTAGATCCAATTAAGGGAGCCCTACTACATACAGGCTAATCAATACCAGTGGTACTCCTTGACTCCAGGAAGCTGGAAGACATCCTAATAACCCCACTCAAAACATTGACCTCAGGTAGCCTTTTTCCAGTTTCCAACTCATGAATAAAGAGAATATGTTGTTAATTCTATTTCAGAAAACTTTTTTCAACTTGTTTTATTTACAGTGCCAACTTTTAAAAGGTCATTAAACTAAAGTTAACTAGACAATAAACTAGGCAGAAATCGCTTTACAAAGAGAGTTTCAGAAAGCCCAAAATGCCACCTTCTACAGAGAACCCACAGTTCAGGTTTATTTAGAGCAAAGAAAAAAGAAACTTTTGATCATACTAGAAGAAACACAGCCATACATTTGGAATCTGTACTCAAACTACACATGCAAGGAGGACAATATTCTGCTTAAACAACTAATTTACTGCTGCCATTTGTCTACTATTTGTCTAATATTAACAATTATAAACAGAGCCGTGCAACCAGTATTCGGAACAATCCTTACAGTGTTACAGTGTCAGGCATAACATTTCACTTCTCTTCACACCATTGGCTCTCTTTGCGTACCTAGGCTTCCTCTTCTTCAGTAAAGTCATTTTTGATATTGAAGGTCTTGCGGGTCTCCTCAGGAGTTTTCCCCTTGATCATATTGGCAATAGTCTTGCATGTAACATCAAGCAAACCTTTGATGTCTAAGTAGTTCGCAGCCAGAATAAGTTCAAAAAGTGTTCCTTGGTCAACTTTCAGGAATTCTTGGTCCCAAACAGGGGTATCATCTGTCCGCTTTTCTTTGTTTTCATCATCCTTGGGAGGAGGGAGATCATCCTTGTGGTGGGTGCACCACTGAATGACCTTTTTTAATATTGCTGCGATAACATATGGTAGAGGAACTGGGTCATCATCTCCTTCATCATCCATTCCCAAATCTTCCAACATGGTCTTGATAGTCACAGACTGGCAATTTCAACATCAACCTCAAAAATCTCTCCATTGGAACTCTGCAACTTAATTGAAGGCATGGTGCTCGGTCTCAGGCCGACTGCGGGCTGTAGGCTGACAAGAACAGAGCGGTCTCACGTACGAGAAGAGAAAGGCGGAGAACAAGGCCACTTCCAGTGAATCTTTTTACCAGAAGCCCACCCTTTCCTGAAGTAGATCCATCTATTGCAACCAAAAGTTCTAAACCAATATAGGACGCAAAATAGTGTAAGATACCATGCAAAATGGAGCAGGTCCTTTGGAAAACAATCTAGCTCCTAAAAAGGTTAAACCTAGAGTTACCACATAACTCAGCAACTCCACTCCTAGGTAGATACCCAAAGGAACTGAAGACATACATCTACACAAAACCTTGCACGTGACTGTCCATAGCAGCCTTCTTCGTAAGAGCCCCAAAGTGGAAACAACCCACGTGTCCATCAACTGATGAATGGGTAAACAAAATGTGGTGTATCCTTTAGTGGAACATTATCCGGTCACAAGAAGGACTGAAGTACTGATGCTTCATACGTGAATCTTGAAACTTTAGGCCTGGTGAAAGATGTTACTCACCAAAAGCCACACATTGTAGGGTTCTATTTATATGAGATGTGCAGACAGGCAAAACCATGAGTCAGAAAATAGCTCAGTGGTTACCATGGGATGGGGGGAGCAAGGCATAAAGAGTGATTGACTGCTAATGAGTACAGGGTTTTTTTGGGGGGGGTGATGAAAATGTAACATTGATTGCAGTGATGGTAGTAGATGTGAATCCACGAAAAACCATTGTAGACTTGTTAATTTTCTTAATATATTTTTATTTGAATTGTACACTTTAAGTGGGTGAATTTTTTTTAAAGATTTTCTTTCTTTTTTTCTTAAAGATTTTATTTATTTATCTGACAGAGAGAGACAGCGAGAGAGAGAACACAAGCAGGGTAAGTGGGAGAGAGAGAAGCAGGCTCCCCACCGAGCAGGGAGCCCGATGCGGGGCTCGATCCCAGGATCCTGGGATCATTACCTGAGCCAAAGGCAGATGGTTAATGACTGAGCCACCCAGGCACCCCTAAAGATTTTATTTCTTAAGAGAAACAGAGAGCACCAGTAGGGGGAGGGGCAAGCAGACTCCCCACTGAGCATGGAGCCTGATGTGGGGCTCAATCCCAGACCCTGAGATCATGACCTGAGCCCAAGTGGGACGCTTAACTAACTGAGCCACCCGGTGCCCCTAAGTGGGTGAATTTATGGTATGGGAACTATATCTCAATAAAAGCTGATTTTTTTTTAAAGATTTTATTTTTAACTAATCTCTACACCCAACGTGGGGCTCCAGCTCATGACCCCAAGATCAAGATTCACATGCTCCACCAACTGAGCCAGCCAGGCACCCCTTATAACATATATTTTAAAAAATCAGCTTTTATTGATGTGGCACCTGGCTGGCTCAGTGGTAGAGCATGTGACTCTCTTGCTCTCCGGGTCGTGAGTTGGAGCCCCAAGTTGGGCATAGAGACTACTAAAAAAGAAAAAATACATAAGTAAATACATAAATAAAATAAATAAAGCATATGTTATGAGATACATTCCCTGCCTTCAAGGAACTGAAAATTTAGTTAAGGACAAAAATGATCAAATGTCGGGGCACCTGGCCAGCTCAGTTGGTTAAGTGTCCAACTCTTCATATCAGCTCAGGTCTTGATCTCAAGGTCATGATTCAAGCCCTGCATTGGACTCCACACTGGGGGTGCAGCCTACTAAAAAAAAAAAAATTCAAATGTCAGTTGCCCCATACAGGTAAGTTACACAGATGATAACTACTCAAGAGAAATGATGACAAACATGTTAGGACACGTTTCTTGAGTTTTGCTGTGTTCCAGACCTTGTCCCATGTAGCTTCCATTATCAAAGCTTACCTTCCAAAGAACTTGATAAATTCCCAAATGAGTGTCCCGGGGAAAATACATTCCCCTTTCTGGGCCTCAGTTTCTCTATTTCTGAAATGAGCTGCTTGAACTCAATGTTTTCCCACGGGCAGGTGAGATGATTTTTAGTCAAATATTCAGACAACTCTAAATAGCATTATGAGAAAATCACCCCTTTTCGATCATCTTCCAATTCTACCTTCAGTAGGAAGTCTCAGTGTGGTGCAATTTCCTTTTTGAACAAAGGACAAGCCATCAGAAATCCTAAAGTTTCCAGCAAGTAACCATATCTAGCCAAAATGTAATCATGTTATGTTGCTTCACTGTCTTTAACTCTACCTTCCATTTATGTCAAGGGACTCAGGTTTTCTCCTTACACATTGATATAATGTTTCCTTTAAAAAAAAAGATTTATTTATTGATTTTAGAGACAGGGAAAGAGAGTGCACGTGTGGGGAAGGGCAGAGGGAAAGGGAGAGAATATCAAGCAGAATCCCCGCTGAGTGTGGAGCCCAACACAGACTCGATCCCATGACCCTGAGATCATGGCCTGAGCCGAAATCAAGAGCCAGACACTTAACCTACAGAGCCACCCAGGCGCCCCAATGTTCCCTTTTGAAATAAAGTTTATATAAAATCAGTGAGGGGCACCTGGGTGGCTTAGTCATTAAGCGTCTGCCTTCAGCTTGGGTCATGATCCCAGGGTCCTAGGATAGAGTCCCGCATCCGGCTCCCTGCTCAGGAGGGAGCCTGCTTCTCCCTCTCCCACTCCCCCTGCTTGTGCGCTCTCTCTGACAAATAAATAAATAAATAAAATCTTAAAAAATAAATAAAAAGAATTAAAAAGTTACAAGGGGCAGGGTAAAAATCTCCTTTCTTCTGCTCTCCCCGAGATGCCAAGTTTCTGTCCCTAGAGGCAGCCAGGCTTACCTGTTTTAGGAACGGCTTGGTGTATGCAGAACCCGGAGGCCTCAGGTGCAGCTGGAGTGTGATGAGCCAAGCAGAAGTAAACATTAATGGCAGGCAGGGAGGCAGGGGCTGGGGCATGCAAGCTCTTGTCAGTTGTAAAAGAAGTTTGCAATCAATTGTGATAGCAATAGCCACTGGATGTGTTTTTGGTAGGGCAACATGATCTGACTCAGGTGCCAAAGATCAGGTGGGTGATGGGGGGGCAGGACTGGGAGAGGACCAGGTAGTAGGTGGGTATGCAGGTGAGAAGCGACATGTGTTTGGGCTAGGATGGCGCAGGAGGGAAGGCTGGATGGGGGTACAGATGTACAGATTGAAGCTAGGACAGAGAAAACTTCAAGATGGATTAGATGCAGGGAACAAGGGAAAGCAGACGTTTGAGCCCCTGGGAAGAGGGGGTTGTCAAGTTTTGTGGGTGTTATAATGTCTGTAATTTACTTTAGAGTATTTCTTTTTTTTTTTAAGATTTTATTTATTTATTTATTTGAGAGAGAGAGAGAGAGAGAGAAAAAAACAGCATGAGAGGGGAGAGGGTCAGAGGGAGAAGCAGGCTCCCCGCCGAGCCGGGAGCCCGATGCGGGACTCGATCCCAGGACTCAGGGACCACGACCTGAGCCGAAGGCAGTCACCTAACCAACTGAGCCACCCAGGCGCCCTACTTTAGAATATTTCAATAGAGGGGCACCTGCCTGGCTCAGTAGAGCATGCAACTCTTGATCTTGGGGTCATGAGTTCGAGCCCCATGTTGGGAGTAGAGCTTACTTTAAAAATAAATAAATTAATTAATTAAATACTTTAATATAATCGGTTTGCTGTTATATAAATGCCAGCTTATGCCAGTGATTCTCAAAATGTAGGCCATGGACGAGCAGCATTAACATCACCTAGAACAGGTTAGGAATGCAAATCCTCTAGCCCTCCCCACAACTACTAAATCAGAAATTCTGGAGGTAGGGCCCAGCAGTTAGGATTTAACAAGCCCTCCAAATGGTTCTTTTTTTTTTTTTTAAGACTTTGAGAGAGAGAGCATGAGCAGGGGGAGGGGCAGAGGGAGAGGGAGAAGCAGACTCCCTGCTAAGCAGGGAGCCCAACCAGGAACCTGGGATCATGACCTAAGCCTAAGGCAGATTCCTAACCGACTGAGCCACCCGGGGGCCCCCAAAGGTTCTGATATGTGCTCTGTTCAAGCTTTAGAATCAAGCCATGATTCTGGGGATGGTCAGCTAACTGGCTATCAAGAACAGACAGCACAGGGATAATCAACTGGCATCCTAAGAGAAATGGCCTCACTATCACAAGAAAATACAAGTGAGGGCGCCTGGGTGGCTCAGTTGGTTAAGCGACTGCCTTCGGCTCAGGTCATGATCCCGGAGTCCTGGGATCGAGTCCCACATCGGGCTCCTGGCTCAGCGGGGAGCTTGCTTCTCCCTCTGACCCTATCCCCTCTCATGCTGTTTCTCTCTCTCTCTCTCTCTCAAATAAATAAATAAATAATTTTAAAAAAAAGAAAGAAAGAAAATACAAGTGAATCGCAGAGGGCTGTGGAGACAGGTAAGAGACAAAGGGAGTGCTCTCAGCAAAAGAAGCTTATCAGAGAAAGGAAAACAATGCTGTACGTGCCTGGAACAGCTCTTGTAGGTGTGGTTCCCTGAGCCCTGGGAAAAACAGGCCTTATCTTGAAAAGAGGAAGGATTGGATGCAAAGAAGTTTGCAGCAAACAATAGCAGTTCAGGCCTTGTTGGAGAAAACCGAGTCGTGTGCAAAAATAATAAGAAAAAAAAAGTGTTTTGGTTTTTTTAGCAGAGTGCTGACCAAAAAAAAAAAAAGCATACTATGGCAGGAGGGGTGGGGGCGGGGGCAGGGGGTCTATTTTTAAGAACTCAGAAAGCCGAGGAACTACGTAGACACAGAGGGAAACGGAAACCAAAATTAGTCTGGGCTCACCAACTAAGAAGTAGATATGACCTAGGCCAGGGTACTTCTCCTTTCAGTGATTTCAATATTTTCTCCTCCGAAAGATTGAACGGTCACCTGTTAGAAATTTAAAAATCATTCCTCAGGAAGGGACATGCACACCATCATGTTTGTAGTATTTTGCCAAAACAGTTTAACCTGAACTGAAACCTGTGGAAACAATCAGACAAAGCCAAACTAAGGGACATTTTGTAGAACTGTCCTAGACTCTGGAAAACAAAACAAAACAAAAAAAACACAGTTTTTTTTTAAAAAACAAAACACTGTCTTGAAAGAGAATTAAAAAAAAAAAGCTGCTATGAAAAACTTGATTGGAATAGTTGGGGACATTTGAGCAGGAGGGGGTAGAGTAGAAAATAGTTTTACATTCATGATCCATTTCCTGAACACGAGAATGACTATATAGGGCTAGGTAGGCTAGGGCCCCTGTTTTCAAGAAATAGATACTGGGTACTGGTGAAGAACCTCTCTGTTTGCGTGGAGCGCTCAAGTCATTTTGGAAAAAAAGAACAAACCAAGAGCATCTGCAAGAACAGACGTGCTACTTTTGTAATCTTCGTCTTTTGGGAAAACCACCCTTTCCCTCCACATCTGGGCTGGGACTAGGGTGACCAGTTCCTCCCGGTTTGCCTGAGACCTTCCCGGTTTTAGTAAAATGCTGCATCCCAGAAACTGCCCACATCAATCCTGGGAAAATCAAGATCGCCCTAAAGGGAGACGCAAATCTTCCCACCTGGGCATACAGCTTCCCGTCTAAAATAAGGAAAGGAAGGTATTTTTGTTAAAAAGCCACCAATTAGCCTCCCCCGGTCCAGGGAGTTTTCTCTGGGAGCAGGTACCTACTTATCTGAAGATCCCTGGGAGACAAGTGGACATGACTGTGCAAATTTTCCAGTTTGCCAGCAGAGCTGTGGAAACCAGGTGACCAAGCCCTGGGTCTGAGCCTTGGTTAAGTCCTGGAAAAATGAAAGAAAGTCTATGTGGAATCATTACATTCAAACCGGTGGGAAGTTTTAGCTCTGCTCTAAGCATTATTCTCCTGAGAAGACAAGGGACCAGGGGCACATATTATCCCCTCAGCCTGCCAAGAGAAGTCACTGGGAAGCTGCCTTTCCTGTTTTGCGGTCCCCTGCCTTGAGTTAATGGACTGCAGCATGGCATCATCGGTTGGGAGGGAGCCACTTAGAACCAGGCGGCCTGAGTTCAAAATCTGACTCAGCAGCAAATCCCTTCAGCAATGACTTCATTTCTCGGTGCTTCAACTTCCTTGTAAAAGGAGAATAATGGGGACACCTGAGTGGCTCAGTTGGTTAAGCATCTGCCTTCAGCTCAGGTCATGATCCCAGGGTCCTGGGATCGAGTCCCTCACCAGGTTCCTTGCTCAGCGGAGAGCCTGCTGCTCCCCCCTGCTTGTGCTCTCTCTCTCTCTCTCTGACAAATAAATAAACAAAATCTTTAAAAAAAAGAGAGTAATGATCAGAGCAACAGCATATGGATGTGATAACAGTCAAGTAGATTAATATATGTGAAGTGCTTAGAATAGAGGTTGGCAAACTTTTCCTATAAAGGGCCAGGTAGTGAATATTTTATGTTGTGGGCCATCTGGTCTGTGGTGCAACTATCCAACCCTGGAAAGCGGCTACAGACCGTGTGTAAACAAATGGGCATGGCCGTGTGCCAATAAAAGCTTATATTTTTCTTTAAAAACAGGACAAGGAACCGAAGACAAGGACCAGCTCAGAGGTGCTTCAGCAGGTAAATAAACTGAGGCACATCCTTATCATGGAATACTGCTCAGCCGTCAAAAGGCACGAACTATTGATACACAACACACTACAGTTTGGATGAATCTCCAGGGAATTACGCTGAGCCGGAAAAAAAAAAAAAATCCCTGTAGTATACTATATGGTTCTAATTGTATAACATTTTTGAAATGACATTTTAGAAATAGGGGTTGGATTAGTGGTTGCTAAGAGTAAGGGATGAAGACTGGTGTATAATCTGGGAGAGGTGGGAGTGCTTACAAGAGCGCATGGTGAAGGACCCCTGTGGCGTTAAAACTGTTTCAGCATCTTGACCATGGCAGTAGATACATAACCACAGATGATACAATTGTAAAGGACTAAGGCGCCTGGGTGGCTCAGTCGGTTAAGCGTCTGCCTTTGGCTCACGTCATGATCCCAGGGTGTTGGGATCGAGCTCAGTATTGGGCTCCGTGCTCAGTGGGGAATCTGCTTCTCCCTCTGCCCTCTGCCCTTGCTTCCCATGCCCACTCTCTCTCTCTCTGTCTCTCAAAAAGAAATTAATTTAAAAAACTCTTCTAGGGGCGCCTGGGTGGCTCAGTCGTTAAGCGTCTGTCTGCCTTCGGCTCAGGTCATGATCCCAGGGTCCTGGGATCGAGCCCCGTATCGGGCTCCCTGCTCTGTGGGAGGCCTGCTTCTCCCTCTCCCACTCCCCCTGCTTGTGTTCCCTCTCTCGCTGTCTCTCTCTGTCAAATAAATAAATAAAATCTTTAAAAAGAAAATCTTCTAAAAAATTGTATAGGACTAATACACACACACATGCACAAATGAGTACAAGGTAAACTGGGGAAATCTAAATAAGATTGGTGGATTGTATTAATGTCAATAGCCTGAACATGATATTATACTTCCTGTGTACGTGTATACTAGCATAATGTTATCACTGGGGGGAAATGGGCAAATTTATACAAGAGATCACTCTGTATTTCTCTTTCTCTCTCTCTTTCTTTCTTTCAGGATTTTCATTTTTAAGTAATCTCTATACCCAACGTGGAGCTCAAATTTACAAACCCGAGATTAGGAGTCACGTGCTCTTCTGACTGAGCCAGCCAGGAGCTTCTCTCTGTATTATTTCTTCCAACCGCATGTGAAATCCACAATTAGCTCAACAAAAATTTCAATTAAAAAAAAACACAAAAAGGGGCGCCTGGGTGGCTCAGATGGTTAAGTGTCTGCCTTCGGCTCAGGTCATGATCCCAGGGTCCTGGGATCGAGTCCCGCATCGGGCTCCCTGCTCTGCGGGAAGCCTGCTTCTCCCTCTCCCACTCCCTCTGCTTGTGTTCCCTCTTTCGCTGTGTCTCTCTCTGTCAAATAAAAAAAAAAAAAAAAAAAACACAAAACAATAAAGTGGGCCGGATTTGGCCTGTGCATTGTGTGTTAACATTCAGAAAGTCTTGAGCAAACCAGGATGAGCTGGACACCTATCTTCACTTTCTGCAAAACCCTTCAGTCCCCAGGAAACTAGGATCGTTGATCACCGGATATCTGTGTTACTGTTATTACTAGTGTAATTATTTTAACAAGAATCACACATCTGCAACATGTAAATGAATTCAGCTCTGCCAGCATCTCTCCTACTAACTCCAGTAAAAGCAACAAAGCCCGACCACTTCCCCACGCAATCAGAGGCAGCAGGTAGAAACGGTGAACAGAACCTGCGGTCTTTCAATAGAAGGTCTGATTGGGACTCTGCATAACTCATTTGTTTAAATTTGTCTTTCCCACACATAACAATAGCCCCTATTGATAGAGCATCTGCCACATATATAGTACTGTAGGCCCCAATGCAAAACTCTTTACATATCTTATCTCATTTAATCCTTGAGCAACTCAACAAGCTAAGTACTAGTTATCATCCCCCTTTTGCAGCTGGGCAAAGGGAGCCTCTGATGAAGCAAATTGCCTCAGGACACACAGCTAGAAAAGACCACGCCTGGATTCCAAGTTAGGTCTGGAAGTGAATACAGAGCAGGGGTTCTCAGTAGTGGCCGTGCATTGGAAACCTTCCAAAGCCCAGACCCCTGTGCCCAGATGGACGATTTAATTAGTTGGGGTAGGGCTCAGGCATCAGTGTTTTTTCGGAATTCCCCAGGTAACTGATTTCACGTGTAGCCAGTGCTGAGCATCACTGCGACTCGTGTTGTGACTCGGTTTTCCATACTTTGTGCACTGATCCATTAATGTGTCTTGAAAGCAATTTAATCTCTCCCATCCAGTCTTTTTTGTCAAAGAGTAGGTTAGGATAGGATAAGACTAGAATAGAAATGAGAAGAAAATACTGCATCACCCAGAGCAAAGGAAAGTATTCTGGAAACTTACATTTCAGGAGTGTGTGTTGCATGCAAGAGCCATCATGACATAAAATGTATTTCTTACTGTGAATCAAGATCAAAAACGTTTGAAAGCTACTCTTTTTAAAAATATATATATTTTATTTTATTTATTCGACACAGAGAGACACAGCGAGAGAGGGAACACAAGCAGGTGGAGAGGGAGAGGGAGAAGCAGACTTCCCGCGGAGCAGGGAGCCCGATGTGGGGCTCGATCCCAGGACCCTGGGATCACGACCTGAGCCGAAGGCAGACGCTTAAGGACTGAGCCACCCAGGCGCCCCTGAAAGCTACTCTTTTAGACTAGTCAACTCCAGAACACAGATATGTTCCATTTGACCCATACAATGTTTTAAAAAGTCTAAATCAATTGCCAGTCTTTGGATATTGGTAGATTTTAACTGAGGATCTGGATTTCTATCAGTTTCTGTCTTCTTTCAAAATGTGAACACAAGGGTGTGGGAAAAAAGGGTCTCCTTTCCTGCATGGTCAGTATGAGAACCTGGAGAAGGGCACAGGCTCTCCAGTTTACCACAGTTCCCACCATTCCCTGATACTCCCAGACACTGAAGCCGAGTGAAAGTTATCACCTATTGTCTTACACAACCCAGTTCTATTCCCTGCATCCCGGGCTCATGCTGTACATTTGAGTTTGTCACTCCTGCCCAGAAACTGAACTCCATCTGAGCTGAGATTATTCTGTTGTTGTTTCGTTCTGTTTTGAAGTAAGCTCTAGGCCCAACGTGGGGCTTTAAGAGTCGCCCTCTCTACCGACTGAGCCAGCCAGGCACCCCTGTTTGGGTTTTTATTATATCCCAAACAGATAGCAGGATCATAGGAAATATTCAATAAAGTTTAGAAAGAAAGGGGGGGCGGGGAGAGAGAAGGCCAGCCTACCAAAGATTTTATTTGGTCAGAGGCAAGCCAAAGAATTAGTATGGGTTCCTTTATCCTTCGTCTTCAGACACAGAAGATACAGTAAGGCTGTTCTCTTAAAAAAAAAAGAAAAGAAAAAATGACCCCATTATTCAGCCTTAGCGGTTTCCTCACTATTAACCAGATTGAGCAGCCATGTTGTGGAATAAAGATTTTTTAGTGAATCAAAACATGCGATCTTGTTTTACCAGTTTTCACTTTTCACGGAATTAATGCAAATGAGATTTGAGTATTTGGGAGGCCGCTGGTGCAGATAAGGGTGGCAAAAAACCGGCTTGAACTTCCCCTCTGGGGTTAGTCTGCACTCTCTCTGCCTTGTCAAGCCCCTCTGAAATGCGCATTTGATGTGCCAGGGGTAAATGAAAGTAACTTCGAGGTGACACGGGCCTCAGTTCCTTGGAATCGGGTGTTGAGAACTGGAGGAGCTGGAGGAGCAGGGACGGTCGCGCGCGCGCGCACTGATACACATGCGCGCACCCGCATGCGGTCTCCCCGCCGCCCAGCTGGGTTTCCAGCGGCCTGGTCAGCAAAGGCAAGCTTTCTGTAAATAAACACGCTGGGATCTTTCAAGGCCTTGGATTCTGGATGCCACTCCGGGTCTTGCCAGCGTTGCCAACTTTTATAAGTATGTTCCGCAAGACTTCAAAAGCCAGACGCCCTGGCCACTTGGTTCTTGCAACCGGCAATTAGGGTACACAATGCCTCCTCTCCCAAAAATGAAGGTCTTGTTTTGAAAAAAGTAGCCCCCCAGGTTTAAAGAGGCCATGGGGGCGCCTCGGTGGCTCAGTCGTTAAGCGTCTGCCTTTGGCTCAGGGCATGGTCCCGGGGTCCTGGGATCGAGCCCCGCATAGGGTTCCCTGCTCCGCGGGAGGCCTGCTTCTCCATCTCCCACTCCCCCTGCTTGTGTTCCCTCTCTCCCTGTCTCTTTCTGTCGAATAAATAAATAAAATCTTAAAAAAAAAAAAAAGATTTCTCTAGCACTAGTTTTCATGCAAGGAATTTTGGTTCAGCTTGGTTCAGCCAAAACAATTCTAGAAGAGATTCTGGCTCTACCAGAGTTCCCCAAAGTTTAGTCACTCACTCGCAGAAAAATCCTTTGGGATTTTTGCCACAGCCACAAACCACCTCATTATTATTTACTTAATATTTTTTTTATTTAAATTGACTCGCCTTTTAAGTTAAATTTCTTTAAAAAGGGAAGTTTAGGGGCGCCTGGGTGGCTCAGTTGGTTAAGCGACTGCCTTCGGCTCAGGTCATGATCCCGGAGTCCCTGGATCGAGTCCCGCATCGGGCTCCCTGCTCGGCAGGGGGTCTGCTTTGCCCTCCGACCCTATCCCCTCTCATGTGTTCTCTCTCATTCTCTCTCTCTCAAATAAATAAATAAAATCTTTAAAAAAAATAAAAAATAAAAAGGGAAGTTTATATGATCTGCTTTTCTTCCTTAACTCAATTGTGGTTTCCTCTGGAAAGGTGACATAATATACAGGAGGCACTAGACTCCACGCCTCTCAACGTGGCCCCTGGTAATGTGGACCCCCAGGCCTCAACTCATACCTGCTGAATCAGACTCTGCATTTTGAAAAAATCCCCCCAGATGATTCATAGGCACATTAGCCTCTGAGCAGCCCTGGCCTAAGGGACAAAGTACAGAAAACAGGTCTGAACCACAGGTAGGATTCAATGAAGGACCTAGAGACCCAACTCTCCTGCCTCCGTGCAAAGCATGCTGGGACTGGGAGGTGCCCTCAGGGTCATCCAGTCACTTCAAGTGCAATTTGGTAGCATTCTGGTTTCTTTTCCCACATTTCTTTCTTTTTTTATTTTTATTTTTTATTTATTTTTTAATTTTTTTAAAAAATTAAATTTATGTAGTTATTTGACAGAGACACAGAGAGAGAGGGAACACAAGCAGGGAGAGTAGGAGAGGGAGAAGCAGGCCTCCTGCTGAGCAGGGATCCTGGTGCAGGGCTTGACCCCAGGACCCTGGGATCATGACCTGGGCCGAAGGCAGGCGCTTAATGACTGAGCCACCCGGGCGCCCCTCTTTTTTTTTTTTTTTAAGTAAGCTCTGCACCCAACGTGGGGCTCGAACTCCCAACCCTAAGATTAAGAGTTGCACACTCTACCAACAGAACCAGCCAGGTGCCCCTTTTCCCACATTCTTAATCTGCTTGGATATGGTGATGACCTCATTTTCTGGTTCAGAGGTAGGGACAGGATTTATTTATTTATTTATTTTATTTTATTTATTCAAGAGAGACAGAGAGAGAGAAAGGCAGAGGCAGAGGGAGCCTGATGCGGGACTCGATCCCAGGACCCTGGGATCATGACCTGAGCCGAAGGCAGACACTTACCTGACTGAGCCACCCAGGTGCCCCATGGAGACAAGATTTATGATTGGCCAATGAGAATTTCCCATTCCTCCTGGGTATAGTGATTGGTTCAAGGATAGGGTTGTGATCCAAGTCAAGTCATTGAAGCTCAATTCTTTTTTTTTTTTTTTTTAAAGATTTTATTTATTTATTTGAGAGAGAGAGACTCAGAGAGAGAGCACATGAGAGGGGGGAGGGTCGGGAGGGTCAGAGGAAGAAGCAGACTCCCTGCCGAGCAGGGAGCCCGATGTGGGACTCGATCCAGGGACTCCAGGATCATGACCTGAGCCGAAGGCAGTCGCTTAACCAACTGAGCCACCCAGGCGCCCTGAAGCTCAATTCTTAAAACTTCTGTTGGAACAGTTGCCTAAAAGATACTCATTGCTGAGTAGGGAATAAGACTGTAGCTTCTGTGGTCATCATTTGGTCATCATTTGGTAAGCTTCTGCCTGAGAATAAAGTCAGCACTCAAGAAAGCAGAGACAAGAGATGAAAAGAGAAACCAAATATTGATGATATTGTTGCCTGGATCCAGCCATATCTGAAGCTGAATGTCCCTATCATCTGAGATGTGCATGCTGATAAATTTCTCCGTTTTTTTTTCCTTCTGGGCTTTCTATTTCTTGCAATAGACAATATAACATATATATGAATATCTGTAATAAATGGCAAAAGATACTGCAGACTATTGTTGGCCTGTTCAAAAAAATTCTCCCTTTTTATTTTTTATTTTGTATTTTATTATTATTATTTTTTAAATTCTCCCTTTTTAAATCAGGATTCTGGTTGTGATCGGGTTTTCCCCTTCTCCTGGTGGCCATGTACTTCCAGGGAGATGGGTCCTGGTCTCAGCCTCAGCCTGAGGAACAGAATCAAGATGGAAACAGGCCAGTCATATTGATCCAGACCCTTTCCGGTGATCGGTTTGCGCACTGTTACGGGATATCTTCTGGAGCAACAAGACAAGAAGAAAAATCTGCTGAGTGGTTCTGGGAAAGGTTTTTCTCATTAACAGAGATACATGACATTGTGACCTGAATGTCTGGAATTGCGGGCATTATTTTGCCACCACAAGTGAGCAGAACTAACATGCTGAAAGCGGCAGAGAAGAAATGCAGAAAGAACTTAGGTCTTAGGGCGCCAGGGTGGCTCAGTCAGTTAAGTGTCTGACTCTTGCTTTCAGCTCAGGTTTTGATCTCAGGGTCGTGAGTTCAAGCCCTGCATTAAGTAGGCTCTGGGAGCCTACTTAAAACACACGCACACACGCTAACAGAAGTGTTTTCCCTTCAGGAGCCTCAGCTAATATCTTATATCTTTTTTTTTTAAAGATTTTATTTATTTATTTGAGAGAGAATGAGAGACAGCACAAGAGGGAAGAGGGTCAGAGGGAGAAGAAGACCCCCCACTGAGCAGGGAGCCTGACGTGGGACTCGATCCCGGGACTCCAGGATCATGACCTGAGCCGAAGGCAGTCGCTTAAACAACTGAGCCACCCAGGCACCCAGCTAATATCTTATCTTATTGGCTTTGACTTGGTTATGTGCCCATCTGTGAACCAAACTCTGATGCTAGGGAAAAGAAAATGTATCAATTGACTTAAGTCAATCAGAACCCAATTCCGAGCATTAGGTAAGGTATATCCTACCCCAAAACACATGAGATGACAGTGTAGGAATTGATGTTTTGTGGTCCAATAAATAGTACCTTGGAAAGATTACAAAAAGACACTTAAGTTCTCTTCCAATCCATAGAGCTATATGACTTTGGGGGAAAAAAGAGAAAGAAGAAAGAAAGGAAAGAGAAAG